>NC_042297.1:14599443-14681943 GCF_901000725.2 Takifugu rubripes | reverse complement strand
CTTCTGCACGGTGTGGCCTGGAAGTTTGGCGCAGGGTCCAAAAACGGGCCCGTGGTCCTTCACCGTCAGATGCTCCAGCTTAGACCTCATGGCCTGCTCCTCCTCAGACACCATACGGTAAGATCCAGTCTGCATGGGGAAGAATGTGCGTCAGCACCGGGGCAACCATGGCGGTCCAGCCTCCACCGTTGCTTCAACACGCCTGCAGAGCGGTTCTCAGCTGGCAAACTCATAACAGCAACTTTTTGTTTGAGAACCCGATTTGAGCGGGCGAGTGGCTGTTAAATCTGCTTCAGACGATTAAGACCTTTAAAGCCACTTCTTAAAAACAGCTTAACGGTCGATCAACAACGGCGTTAATCAGCATTGTGTGCAGCCAAACCAAAACTGACTCCGCAGAAGGAATCAAACTCACAGCAGCCATGGATGCAGAGTCTCACTGCAGGTTCACCCACACTGAAGAAAGAGCTGGCAGGGACGGAGACAAGCAGGACAGCGTGGACCTGGATCGTGAACAAACGCCCCTCATTTTAGTGAGGGTGGTGATTACAAATGTATCCTACTTAATCAGTACCAATGATTAATGATTAGAACGTTAAATTAAAAGACAACACAAGAACCTCACTGGTTTGTTGTCATCCGACAACCAGCTGCGATCAACTATTACAATGGTCTTAATTCTCGACACAAAGCTGATCCAACTTACCTTAACCGGCCGGGGTGAGACGAGTCGACAGAGTGGCAGTGGAGGCGAGCGGAGGACAGAGGAGCACGAGGGGAGGAGTGACTGAAAACGTCACCCCAGGAAGGATTAGAATGACACGGCGGATTACAAATCTACATCACGCAAACCGCAGGGGGCAGAGGTAAGGGGGGGTCGGGGAGGGGTGTGTCAGTCCGGCCCAGATGGACGACCCCACGGGACAAAACCGAGGAAATAAAAATAGAAGGATACTCCATGAATTTGTCATTCTTTTTCCTGTCTGGAGACAGACTCCTTCCTGTGTTCTGACTCAAATTTAAGTCTCCCTCTGGCCTCCATTCAGGGGGGACATGTGAGGTGGGGCACAAAATCATGTGAGTTATGGGGCCACCTGCAGAGGCCTCGTGTTTTCAGCTGCGCGTTACACATTCCTTAAAGTCCTCTGGTCCTCGTGGATGCAGATTCCTCACCCATGATTGTACAGCATCACAAAACTATTTCAAAGCTATTTCAATATATAAAAGCTTGGATTCTATGGATAATTCTTGGATGATATGGCACTGTTGAGGGCGACTTTGAGGGGAGAAGCTGAGTTTTAAAAATTGCTTTCCCCTTCACATAACAGACCGTGAGCATTGCAGCGTGAAAAATTGGACTTGTTGGAGATCGTACGGACCCAAACACCATCACGTTGAATAAACATTAAAGGCTAACAAGCTGCAGTGCACGGAGGACTCTCAGGGTCTCTCTCCACACACTGAGGTCCTGGCAGACTTCATGAGACTTTTGTCGTTTGTCATTGTCCCACCTCTCATTAGTTGATGACTGGGAATAGTCTCAGACAGACAGGGGTTAACGACGCTGAAGCATGACCAGATCCTTTGTTTTTGACATTCATTTGGGTTCTTTGAAGTAAAGTAATTTGTCACCGCGCAAATGAACAAACTGGCAGCCGTGGCTGCGTTATGTAAGGCATTACAGCCTTCATGCAATCCTGAAATTGGGAATTAACAGATACATAACCCCCCAGAACTCAATATAACTTATTCAGATTCAAAATCAGGCAAATTTGGAGAAACCTGGTTTTATTAGGGCCCCCTGCGGAGGCCTTAGTTTCAGCCATCACAGGCAGAGGCTCGACATCGCCGCCTAGCGGCAGCAATAGCCCGATGCGGCCTTTTTTGGCTTCATTTATGTGCGTAATTATTTTGAATGCATGTAATGTGAAAAACGGCACTCAAAATTTTTCAAATTGAGTAATAAACTGTGTTTAGTAGACTCTAATTTATCAATTGCTAACTTGGTAGGCTGCCATCAACATTCTGTAAAATGGTGATATATTAACAACAGAATGGGAATTTTAAAAAGTGGCATATAAAGAAAATGATACAAATGCGCATTTCATTGATGTGACAAATCTTTTATTAATATTCTAATCATCTAAACCACATGTTCGACCAGTTTTCTTCCTTGTTAGTGCTGATAAAGACATGTGATCATCACATGACAAAACAGGAACTGTGGCTGAATAACCCGTTTAAACGAGAGTTTCTGTGGATGTGGCATGGCTGGTGTTCAACATCGGCACAGATCACTTCATCCATTCATATATCCATCCATCAGTACCGTACATTAATAAAACACTGCCACTTTACACATCGTAAACTCACTGTTCTAATGTGCCAACATTTAAAAGATCTTTTATAAAAACAAGTGAACTTGTGGTAAATTGGTAAAAACAATTATAAAAGCACAAAGCTCCTGATATAATAGCAGTCAGTTTGTTTACATTTGTTGCCATAACAACCTTTTCTTCAGTAGAAAATGCACAAAGTGAATATTAGCCATTCTCTGGTATTTTCTCACAACTTCTTTAAAGCAAACAAAGGCATCAATGGTTCAAATTACATTAAACACAAGTTTAAAATTAAAAATAAATGCAGCAGTCTGATGGGAGCCACATCTAAAAACATGATTAAGTGTCATATTTAACCAACCAGGTCAGTAAAAACACTTAAAACAGGACCAAATTTAGGCTTGGCAAGCAGAAAGGATTGTACCAAATAAAATGTAATTCTTTTTAAAAAAATGAAGCCACAAACATGAAAAAGGTTCAAAAAATAAGATGTAAACAGTGCAGCCCTCTTTCTGTGTTTTGAGTAGCATCTCAATGTCAGACAATAACTGTTTGCGTGTCAGAAGAAGACAGGAGCCGAGGTTCGTCGCAGGCACTGTGTCACTGTGTCTCCTGACTTAAATCCCTTTAAAAGGAATAAATACTGCTGTTTAAAACTATATTCACACATCAATCACCATTATAACAAACAAAATCTGTGCAAATGAGTTTTAAAACCTGCAAGGAATTAAGTTTTGATTGTACTCTTAATAAACTAGATTTTAATGTCACGTTTAAATGAATCCTCCTTTTCGCCATCTTGGGGTCGTCCTCACACAGGCTCCTGTGTGAGTGTCCTTCAACAGAAACCAGCCTGAGTGGCCGGTGAGGAGGATAAAGTTTCTGTTATTGGGCAAACGCCTCCTTAAACCTGCGTCTCAGCCCAGAAACGACAGAGCCGCCATGATGCTGAACCCCAGCAAGAGGAAAAGCACCTTGAGGAGCTGCTTCCCGGGGGAGTTGAGTTCGTGAGGGAGGATTTCTAAAAAGGTGATGTAAACGAATGTCCCAGCGGCGAAGCCCTCCAGGATGGCCTGGATTAGCGGCCCAGCGGCTAACTGAGCCTCCATCACACTTATGCCGATGGCGATGCCAACAGGGGACATCAGGGCAAACACTCCGATGTAGGCAGCCACCCACAGAGGAGGGATGGCGCTCTGGACCAGCTTCACAGCCAGGCTGAACACGATGATGCTCTTGTGGACAAGTATAGCGATGCAGATCTCCACCACCTGGAAGGAAACGATGCGATTAAACTTGAAATTCAGAAGCTACCCACAAACCAAACAAAGTAGGTCTGCTGTACTGCTAAATCTGGCATGAACTAGCAACATCGCTGTAATTGTACCTCATTTATGCAGCATGAAATTTAAATTTTCAAAACTTTTTTGTGATCTCAAGTTTACATTTCATTGATGCAAATGTGTGAAGGATATAAATGTGCAGCTAGATGCACACAAAGAATAAACCCACATGTAGAAGAATGTTTCTGAGAGCACACTGAAGCGGCTGAGGTGGTCTTATGACCACGAAATACCAACAAGTCTCTTGTGACTGTGGGTTTCTTTTCCTCTGGCTTTAACCTTCAACCTTTCAGTTTGACTGATTCCTGCCATGAGCTTTTTTCCCTCTCACCTTTGGGTCTGTGGTCTGCAGGCCGATGGCCAGCCCCTCGAAAATGGAGTGGAGGGAGAGGGAGAGGAACAGCATGAAAGAGCGGAAAGGGGAATGAGCCTGAAAGTCGACATGAACGTGGTGGCCGCTGCTCTCTGGGTCCGGACCGTCGCCGTGGCCGTGGCCGTGCCCGTGGCCACTTTTTCTTTCTGGTATGAGGGTGGTTCTCTCCTCATTAGTTGCTCTCATCTCCTTACAGTTCAGAACAATCCTCTCCAGAATGAGGACTGTAAAGAAGCCAGCAGCCATGATAAACTCTGGAAGAGGGAAACTGGTCTGTTTGAGACCAGCATAGAGAGATTATTCAATTTGAAGGATTATTATTATTATTACTCCATTTAAATGTCAAAAGAATGTTCACACATCACATGTTGATGCTATACTGGCGATATTCTGGACAAATGACCTAGTCCATGTCCAAACCTGTCCTACATGGACATACCTCCAACTGCCGAGCATGCAGCTCCGTGTTGATGTCTGACAAATAATCCGGAATGATGTCGAGGAAACATGCTGACAAGAAGACGCCTCCAGCGAAACAGCTGATTAGACTCAGAACTGTCCGATGGGTTTCTGCAGATCAGAATAAAAAAGTCCATTACACATTTGAGAAGGAATTAGAGACAACTCGAACAATAACCAAACAGGTTTTACGGTTTACAAATTTGCAACTTATATG
The DNA here is from genome assembly GCF_901000725.2 of Takifugu rubripes. NCBI lineage: Eukaryota > Metazoa > Chordata > Actinopteri > Tetraodontiformes > Tetraodontidae > Takifugu > Takifugu rubripes. The sequence goes on along the minus strand of NC_042297.1, from coordinate 14,677,212 downwards.
TGAACGGCTTTAGGTTTCTCAAAACTACAAAATTGTTTATTTTCCAATTTTCTAATATCATGAAATCATGAAAAACAACGTTTTTCCCCCAATAGGCCAACAAAGCCCGTGGTAGTCTGAACTCCAATATAATTCATTCCTAAACAGAAAATCCAAGCGATGCATGATGGTATCAGGTATCAGGATTTTGAATTTGTGGGGAACACAAAGCTGTGAGTGGTGCTTTCACCTTTATATTCATAAGTCGAAGTACATCATGAGGAAGAATGTTCATGAAATATGAGCAAAGGAAGCTTCGCCCATGTCAGATGACTCGTACAGGAAGATGAGGCTATAACACGAGTCATCCACTATAACAGCTGACAGAGGTAGTCACATCTTCACTTGGTTGAGGCCAAATACGTGAGGATTTGAACGTAGATGTTTGGATTTGCACCATGGCCGAATATCCATCCCATTCTTACCCAAATCAGCAGCGACAATAGCTAACGACCTGATAAAATCACAGGACGCTGTGCTGCTAAAACACACGATAAGATGAGACGGACAGGCCAAAAACATTCTGCTTATCTTGTAACATCATTGGATATTCGCTTATCTTGGAATAACGAGACCAAATAAACGATGTCCTGCGAATAATCCAATCACTGTACTTTAAAACACACCGAAACTAAAGGCAGCTAGAAGGCAATCTTACAGAAAACAACAGCAACTGTTCGGTTTATTGAAGACAAAGATTGACAGACCTTCTCTGTTCGTTGTTATAGTAACGTCTACAAACCTGTGCCGTCTGTGTCTCGGAACCATTTAACTCGAGCGGGGATGAATCCAAAAATAAGGGTAAAAAACAATAAACCCACCAGGGCGGCTATTTTAACCTGGAGCAGATATTCCATTGTGTACCATAAAACGTCGTTTTAAAATTAACGAGGTCCACTATCGGACAGAGATCACTGAAACAAGCTGAAGTTTACAAACTGGAGTTTCACTGACCAGCAGAACCTCCCTCTGTTGTTACTGGGAAGTACTTCAGCTACGGTGGCCCAAAGAGTCCAAAGTTTGGCTGCAAAAACAAAATAGGAGCAAACTTTTCACAGATCTGCCGACAGTACAAACAAACAAAAATCATGCAGAGACAGCGGAATATTCTCTGTTACGTCTTTGCTTTAAATTAGTTCAACCACAAAAGCGTCAGGTGACATAGAGTAGTTTAAGAGTTAATTCGTATCTTCCGGCTCTCTTCGACCTGTTGAACTACAGGACAGAGTCACATGGGACGCTCCCATGTGACTCTGTTCTGTTGTCACATGGGCAAGTGCTCAGCCCTATTGTGGTAATTGATTGTTCTTGTTTGTCGATTTTTCGGATTCAGGTCTGTATCGATGCTCCATTTCTGAAGTGGTGTTAACCGTTCCTGCTTCTAAGCTGCCTTCAGCACGAGACACATCCCATAACAGTACCGAGCCACGTCAAAAATCACAATTTTGAGAATAAACCTTGATCTATGATGTTTATTATTTCACCTATATCTGATCGTTTTTCTCATGGTTGCAGCTGTATAGAAGTAATAACAATATATGAGTTTAATACATATGCGCCCCATAAATAAGAATCATTCTTGTAGTTTACCTTCATGAACAGCAGATGGCAGTCTGAACCCACCGACAGCTTTTGTCACGTGGTTGATGACGACATTTTCCTGCGCCGGATATGTTGGTTTCCTGACTAACTAAATGCTGATGTGTTACAAAGAATTGGACCGAATGAAGACTTCTAAATTTGACTTTTGATGCACCGATTTAATCGTGAGATAAAGCGATCCATGTTTTAGAATTGACAGCAGAAGGGACGAATAACAGCCGGTCGGAGATGCGAGATGGCGGTGAGAGAACGGACACATGTCGCTGCCACAAGCCTTGCAAGCTGAAATAGAGGCAAAAGACTGACTCACATCTGTATTTACCAAAATAAATTCAATAGAATAGTTTGAGTTGCTAAAGCAACACAGTTCTCTCAAGAAATAGCATGGAAGGCAAATGTTATTGTGCAGTATCCACAAAATTAAATATTTTCCCTGCCTCATCAAATTTGGAGGTCTCACATAAAGCTTTGGTTTGCATTTGCTTAGTTTGTGTTGATGATAAAGATGTAAAATATTCTGCTAATGATTGAATAGTTCTCCGTTGTTTTCTCAAAAGCCTAAAGGTAAAGTTGGCACAAAAGGAAAGAAGCAAATTTATGAGGAGAATGAAGCAACGCTCAAGTTCTACACAAGAGTCATCCTAGGAGCTAATGTAAGAATCTTCCATTGTAAATATACTCTTCCCATATTACGCCATCAATACATTTTCACTCAGTAAATCATGCTTTTATTGCATCCAGTCTTATGTTAAATGAGTTGTGATTTCCCAGTTTAAGCAACCACATTTTTAGAAATTGTAATAATATTTTATTTAACAGATAAAGGAAAAGGTGTAATTTACAATGTTAGTACAATAAAGCCTGCAGATCGGGTAGCATCTTACCAGGTATCTTTACTTTAATGCTTATAATATGCAATATATCTGGAACTATTTTGACTATCTGCTTTTGTATTAAGATGACTTTAGTCTTAATCTAAACTGTCACATTAATATTGTCAAAGGCAAATTGTATCTTGAACATTTTGAACAATTCATTGAAGTGTCACATTTAGTTTCTGTTTGTTGACTAATTGAATTGTTTTATGGCTTATCCTTCCCAGGCAATATATGCTGCCATAAATCTTTTGATTTTCTACAGTTCTTCTACTTTTTGGACATGGGTGAGGGAATTCAGTCCAAGATCATTCAAATTGAGAAGTTAGATTGCACTGAGCCTTGTTTAATTCTGGTTCCTTTTTTTCTCCTGCAGCTGCTGCTTTTGTTTGCCCTCACAGTTTATGTTGGGAGCTACCGCTCCATGTCTGCCATGGCCAAACCAGTGTTTGCTGAGGACGGAAGCCTGGTAGATGGAGGAATAGACCTAAACATGGAGCAGGGAATGGCAGAGTATGTGACCCTGCAAACACATTCTTGATGTCAAGTTAAGGAGTTCATAGTGTTTGTTGATCCTGAATGCAGAGAACAGGAACTACATTTTCAGTCTGCATATTATTAGGACTTTTTTTCATGGAGTACTCTAGCCTCCTTTCATGGTGTATACTGAGTGTCTGACAGTGAGTTTCACCTATCAGGCTATAGCCTGTCTGTCCTGACCCTCTAATTGATGGAGTGTATTCAGGACAGGAAGCTTTGGAGACATTACTCAGCGCTGAAGCTCCTCCTAATGCTCTCCTGTCTAAAGAACTGCATTTTTGTTTTTCTCTGTTGATACTGATGTTATTTTTGAAATGTTGCACTCATTATTTTAGCTGAAATGTGATGATTTCTTTGTTCTTTTTCAGGCACTTGAAGGACGTTATCCTGCTCACAGCCATCGTACAAGTGCTCAGCATCATCACTTCTTATTTCTGGTATCTCTGGTTGCTGGTAAGAACTTTAACTTGATTGATTGTCATTACATTGGTTTTAGTAGTTCATCAAATTGGTATGTTGGATTCATTTAAAAAAATGCAATCTCTTTTTTTTCCCCCTGATTTTGTCTGTTTTGGATGTCTACTGAGGCTGTTTTTAACTCTTCACCACTCTTTGCATCTTTGCATCAAATTTTGCCCAAATTTTCACAATTGCTCTTCGTGACTGTTTGCCTCAGGCTCCAGCCCGTGCACTGCACCTGCTGTGGGTGAACTTCCTGGGCCCCTGGTTCATGGCAGAAACTCCAACTGCACCTGAAGAAGTGAATGAGAAGAAGCAGAGAAGACAAGAACGCAGACAGATGAAGAGATTCTGATGCTGCAGAGCAGATGGAGCAGTATTTTTATACACAGAATCTAATATGCAATTTGTGAGGAACTTGTATTTCATTCAAAAATAAATATTAAGTTATGTTATTATGAAATGTTATTAAACCTAATTCAATTCTTGTACTGTTGGAACTTGTTTTCCGTGTTTGCTTTTGTTCTGCCGCCTCCTCTAATTAAGTTATGAGATGAAAATTTAAAAAATGTGATGCTCTGAATTTCATTATTTCTAATCAGAGTTTTGGTATCCCCTCCTCCATGAGTTGCATTGAGATGAAACAAGGCCACATTTGTTTTTACTTATATATAACATTGACATAAGTAATTCTAGAATTAATTGCTGATGCTAAAATATGTTATTTCTTAAATAAAGCTACTTCCTCCAGTTTGTGGAGCTACACCTTTTCTTTTAGTCCAGTATCACATTGCATTAAATTGTACATTTAGTCAGAATCAATGTCAGAATTGCAGCAAACACCGAGGCTGCGCTCCAAATCTAACACTTGCTTTAGTGCAGCTGTCTATACAGAATACCTAATGTTCCATACATCATGTTTACATTGGAGACATTACTTCATAACATCGCTCCCGGAGCTGTGCTCATACATCTGCCGCAATCTGAAAGTAGTCCACAGCTTCATCATTTTTCAAAGGAGCTATAAAAAATCCTGGTTAATTGCTACACCTGTTAACAAGATGTCGGTAATGTTCAGTAGGTCTGTGGGGGATAATGGCCAGAAGGCAAAGTATGACTAGTTGTAGGACATACTGGTGTGTTTTAATGGATTCCAGACATTGAAGTGTGGCAGTTCTCAGTCATCCAGAGCAACTTGTCACCTTTTCTCAGCTCTGTCCACGTACCCTTAAAATGAAATTATTAATCGAACCTTAAATCTAATAATCAAGTTTGGGTTTGAAAATGTGATACTCCTTTAAGGGTGAGTTCACTTCAGAGATTTGAGGTGGTTCATTGACAGTATTTGTTGTCTACGTCTGTGAGCAGCATGAAGCAGCTACGAGTCCACACAGTCCTCAAGATGTTGGGATGAAGGTGGTGCTGACACACAGCAATGACTTGCCGGGGCCACGCTGCTCTGCTATTGGCTGAGTCTGGTGGTGAGAGCAGGTGACAACACCCAGGACACCAATGTTCACACCTGCGCACCGAGGGGTGAACAACCCAATGGAAGAGAACAAAAATGCGTTGGAGGATGTCACACTCCTGCTGCTAAAGCTTTGGGACTTTCCAATTCATCTGCTCAGCAGATACACATCCATGCAACTTTACGGGCCGTGAAGTTATGATTTTCACTGGGATGTATAATTAAGATGAGTGTCACTTTAGAAACATCTGGTCGCAGAACTTGAAAGACCAGTCTTTAAAAACTCTTAAAAACAGAACAGAACTAACTCACCTTTCAAATCACCGCTCAAGTCCTAAGACATCATGTCTACGAATATTGTCTCAGACATTGAACAGGTGGACAACTACAATTCAGATCTGCTGGGCGAGTTTGCAGTGTGGTTGGGGGGTATTTGAACTTTATTCAGGCTGTTGGAGTTGACAAAGTGCATTCTGGGTTGGCTACTCACTCAAATCTGCTCCCAACTTAATAACAGATTTCCCATTATTGTTGCCCAACACAGCAGGCTGAAACCTGCACTCTTCTGTCTTCAAACAGAATCACAGCGACAAAGTAGATCCTGTTGAAAGGAAACGTCATAATCAGACGACCACAAAGTTTTGCCTGAATCTAATAGACACAAGAATTTGACTTTATCTCATTTAGTTTCTTAAAACATCAATATCCCCACAAGTTTTTTTGTTTATGTTCTTTCTTATTTTTTATTTATGTTCTTTTTTGTCAAAATTACTGCTTTTACTTTGTCTGTGTTCTGACCTCCTTCCATCCAGCCCTGTGGTCCTTTACTGTCTCTATTATAGGGTTATAAACAACATAACCAAAATTAAAGCAGCACGGCATCCAGCACGGCCAATCCCAGATGTGGGCTTTGAGAGGGACCATGCTGCAGTGTAATTTAGCACTGGGGAAGCACACTTGCACGTCACCCCTCACCAATCAAAGTCAGATATGGAGGAACTTTGTTTATCTCAGTAAATTATTTTGTCAGGAAATCCCGATTGAAGGGTTCAGCCTGGCTCGGAGATTGACGCACATTTTACATTTTTATTTAACTACAGATGTGATGTTACATTTCCCCTGTAATGACACAGCACCCCCCCCCCCCCCCCCCCCCCCCCCAGGAATACTCGCCATTAATTCAAGTCTGTCAAACAGCGCTCATCATTGTTCTCCCCTTTAATTTCCACCTCCACACCCATATCAAGAGCTGGATCATATTTTGATGTGATTTACTCAATATTTTAGGGGGAGCACGTTTTGATGTTGACACAAAAGGAACTGCTGAGACACAAATAAAGAATTATTCATAGAATTTTCAAACGGTTTTATTTGTTAAAAATGACACATGGCGGTATGATACAGGACAAACATAACAATGGCAGTTTTACAACCCAAATTCCTTTTTCCCCCCAAAACTCTTATGTTAATTGCTTACGACATAATTAATTCTGTGATCTTTATATTCAAGAGCAAAACCGAGACGCAACCTAACCCACACAGTAACTCTTGCCTCATGTGCTTAACCACCATTTGAGATGCACGGAGCAAAAGTTTATGGCCGTGAAAGTGATGAGCTTAATGTGCTTAATTTAGGTAGCAGAAATTGGCAGAACACCAGCTCACTACAGGAGGAAAAACTTGACAAACCTGTGTGAATGCTCCAACAAATCGGATGAAATATTGATTGATTCCACATGTTGTTTGCAGAGACACTATCATGAGGACCTTGTGTGAGGTTTATATTGAAATGTGTATTGATTGTGAATAAGGAACCACAAAATCTGGAAAGAAAATATGGGATTCTACTTCGTGAGAATCATCAATCAAGAATCACCAGACAAGAATCATAATCGTCTGTTGAGACTTTTCTTTTAAGAGTAAATAAAATATCCAAACTGAAACAGAAAGCAGGTAAAGAATCAGCAGAAATTGGAAGTCCTGCCTGTGTGGCTCCAGGAGAACATGGAATTTGCTTTTTAGATCTTTTTACACTTCAGAACCAGACAAAACAGGAAATATGGGGGCGTTTAGGCAATGGGTGAGCCTTTGACCCCTGACCCTACCGCTCTTGCTGTCTTTGAAGTTGGAGAGAAAAAATTTAAACAGGGAACGGAGAGTGTCCCCATCAATGTTTAACCATCGTTGTGCAAACAGAAACCTCAGTGGGTTTGATAGAAGATCTAGGTGGAGTCAAAATGATTGTTTCAGTTTGCTTTCCAATACTTATTATTGTTGATGCTGTCATTGTTACGAACTGAATTCCTTTTCTGTTTCTGTACATTTGTGTATGAAATACAAAATATCTCTCACACACACCCAAGGACTTTAATCTAACTTATCACCTTTACCTCAATTCTTACATTGCAAATAAGTGTCTAACTGCTAACCTTAACATAAACCCAACTAACCTTAACCTTAGAGCCAAGTTCTAAGGACCAGACAAAATGTCCCCACTTCCCAAAAAGATACCCACTGTGCAGGGGAAATGTACATTCTGGTCCTCATTATGTACTGTGTACAAGAACACACACACACACACACACACGGTATAGTGAAGGACTAAAATAAATAAATACATAAATAAAATGACAAATTGTAGTCCAAGAAAATCTGTAATAAAGCACTTCCCAAAGTATCTGGGGAATATATAAAAGCTCAGAAGAAAAAACAGAAGAGATGTCAGAAAAATAACAGACAAGGCCTGTCGGTCTGTGGCCTGATGATTAAGGCGTACAATCACAACATTCCAAGCGGTGACCTTTGCGGCACGCTATACCTTCCCTCATTTTCCTGTCAACAAATACCTAAAAGTTGCAGCCAATAAGTAGAAGAAAACACTGTTGTGTCTACCTCCTCTAAAAATGATGTTTGAAGCAGATGTAAAATTAAAAACAGTTACAGCTGACATGAAATCAGCCATCGGTACAGCCAGCATTACTGCTTGATTGGGCCCCATTCCTGAAGGGAAATATCACCAGCAGCGTCCATCATAGCTGAAACATCCCGACAATCTCAAAGTTTGTTCTAGTCCTCGAGCTCGGACTCTGTATTGAGTTGGTCCCTGTTTGTCACCCAAACCCTCACTAGGAAGGTCGTGGACTCCGTCCACCAGACATCCCCTGCCAGAGATGGTGAAAATAAGAATGTTTGACTCTTGATTAAGGAAACACGCCATGATCGTCACGAAGACGTTCAAGGGCAAACAAGCGAATTGGGTGACACTGATAAATGGTCTCTTCCGTAGCTAAATTGATTGTAAATAATTCACCGTGCGTGTAGGAATGTGAGTGAAAAATGTCTGGAGGAATTCCTTCTGAATGAAGTGCGCAGGCTCATAACATGATGTATGTACAGCACTTCAGCAGCACACAAGCCTGGAGCTGAATGAGGCGTATTTGGACACAGGCGTCAGTCCCGAGTGGCCGTTGGTGAAACAGTTCTGCAGGAGTCGGCGCATAAACACAGCAACCGGTTATTTAGAAGCAAAGCTTAGAGGGTTTAATCCTTGATTGCTATGGAGACCCAGCAAATTCAATATTGGATAAATAAATAAAGCGTTATGAAATGTGATTACGTGACAAAATACAAAGTCCGAAATATAAACGTGGCATTACAGCCTCATCGAATCAAAAATGAAAACAAACATAAGGGAGGAAAATGTCTTTTCTGTTTGTCTGGCCTGGCTAAATAAGACTTTGTGGCCGAAGTTATGAAATAAAATGCCAAGTGAAAAGTGTAAATATTTCAAAGCAAAGCCTCAACTCTTTATTTCTTCCTCTCTTTTGTCATCAAAAATTTTAAAATGTTTTTTAATTCTTAATTTAGCTATGTTGCCTGGTTTTTCTATTAGGATCAAACAGACTTCTAAATACTAAAACACACCCAGACAAGCCTAATATTTTGGTAACTAGCAATCACAATAAGCAGCGTTGCCACCACGGTGGCCTTGGATGAAGGCGCCAACCGTCAACCACAACTTCCTGTTCAAATGAGGTTTTGATCCTTTGTTCTCCAATGACGCCCCTCCCAAAATAAGTCAGCCCTCCACTCATGATCTGGGTCGGACATTTGTGCTTTCATTTAAAGTAAATAAATAAAGCGTTCTCAGGGCAGCCGTGGTGCCACCGTCCCTGCGTCGCCTGCTGAACCTGGACCAGTTAGCGGTGGGCTCCATCACACCGGGTTCTTTTCCTTTTCCTTTGTTTTCATTCCATTTCCTTCCTCATTTTCTGAGATACAGTTTCCCCTGATGGAAGTCTAAACAAAATACAATAATGTGAAAGTAAACAAACTCCCAAATATCATGTTCTACAACCTTTGGCCTCTCTGTAGGCTTTGCCGTATAAATCTGGTACTTTATGTTTATCATTCTGATGCAACAAACTGTATTTTTAGCATTAATAATAATAATAATAATAATAATAATCCTCTGAAGTATATCAACTGAAGGAGGTGTGAGTCACATATGCGGCCTCACAAATATTTATAGAAACTGTTGCACACGTTCAGGGAGCACCTATAAATGATTGCTAAATGTAAGATTAATTGTTAAGCCTTTGTTCTAGCAAAGGTTCCAACTGACAGACTATGAAGGAAGGATGTCGTGAACAGGATCTTCCATCAAAAGGAGCGAGGCGTTCACTGACCCATAGGTTTACATGAACTGGTAAAAAGATTTGGATATGACTGGCGGCGACCATTTAATCAGACTATTGTGCTTGACCCCAGTATGTGTATGGAACACTATTTTTTTATGTACCAGGCTGCTCCGATAAAGATTTGCAGTGACTGGTTGGGAGTCTTCACAGGTCTGATGGACATGTTTTCACATCTCCTCTTTCTGTCTGATCCCCCCCCTCTCCTCCTCCTCCACCCAGCCTGCCACCAGCAGGGGTAAGGAGTCTGGTTCTAGTTGAGTCTTCCTGATAAATGTTTATCCTTGTCATTTTTGCATATAAATGCCTGCTCTGAGGGCATAGTGCTGTAAAAATCACATTATTGGCACTCCAATTGTGACGCTGATTCTGGAACTACAATCATTGCTGCATTTTTCCATCTCAAATCCATCTAGTATTTATCTGCTATTAGACCCACAATGAAAATCTAGAGTAATTGTTAATTTCTAGTTGTGTCATAAATTGTTCACCATTAATTTGTGACTGTCAGAACGGAGACACGGTTAATGGTGATTTATGAGTTAAGTAGTGCAGCCAGTGGATTGTGGTTAGCGTGAGAGGAAGAAAGAAAATAAATTTGAGGGGCTTTGGAAAAAAAAAAGAGAAACAACTCCATGAACACTAACCGAAAGGGCGGCTGAGCTCAGTTTCAGTGGAATGGCAGAGCATTATAGTTGAAGTGTGAGAGGGCAGAGCGAGACTTGATTACAGCCTCTCTGGTGCCAGAGGTCCAGCCGACGAGGATGGGTGTGTGCTGATTTGCTGTTAACAAGGAAGGCAGTTCAGCCAAATTCTTGACTTCTGCTAATATCTGAGGTTGAATAAGAAGATTGATGGTACACGTCTCCACATCCTTCCACTAAATTTACCCTTTCAGGAGGCAGTTAGCTCAATTTAGCAGCAGCATCTGATTTTTTGTGTTTGTTTGTTTGGTTTAAAAAAAGCAAAAGCCATGGTGAAATTGAGTTTGAATAGAATGCTAAGCTAGCCTACCCAGTTACCATAACTTTATGCAAATCTGACTGCAGCCATGCCAACGGATAATCTCTGGTTTGCAAACTTGGTTGAACATTGTGGGCTGACACTGGTGGATGTTCACATTCATGCTCTTGGTCCTGACCTACTGCAACAGCCACACTGTGCTGCCATTTTAAAATTCATAACTCACTGTTCTATTTAGACAAAGCCCGCCCGCTGTGTTGGTTTTTGTTGCATATTCTGGCTAAGTCTGACTGAACGCAGAGCACACTGCCAAGACTAAAAAATGACAGCCAAGTAGCTAATAGGTTCCACGGATGTGTGAGAGGCAATAATTTGACAGCCATTAAGGGAAAACTGGCCTTTCTTGAATCACAGCGATCACTTGGACGTCCATGTATTCACTGCAGTCTGCCATGGTTTTGTGCCATTTTAATGTATTCGCTGCAGTATTTGGCAGATTATTTCAATGACAACTCTGCTATGAAATGATAAATAAAGATTTCTTTAGCATAAGACCTCTCGCTAATCAAGCTGTTGCCTCATTTCCTGTGTACAATCTGCACAGAATATTTGTATCTACCTGCAAGAAAATGAAAAGTGCTCTCCAGTATCCTTAAGAATTGACATGGAAATTAGCCACCTAGAAATTCCTGTGAGAGCTAATTTTCACCTTTTTTCTGGTGGCATTTGCGCTGCCAGAAGGAACTTTAGTGGAAGTGACCTAAGTCATCTCACAGCGATCTTAATGTCAGTTGGAAAAGGAAAGTTTTATTTTCCAGAGTTTCTCACAGCTCTGGATTGCATGGGCAGTGCTGCCAGCTGTGTGGAGAGTTTTGTATTGGACCTAATCTCTCTCCATTTCTATATTTGTTAGTTGTTAGAAGCTCTAAATTTCAATTATTATAATCTGCTTTTATTCCGTTGATTTATTAATCTGATTTTATCAATCAGTTATGTATATTAATATTATCAACAGTCCCAGCTGCAGCAGTTTAGTCTTTATTGTAAATCCTAGCATCATATTTTGGTGCTAAAGGTCATAACATCAAGAAACACATTTCTCCAGAATTTGGAACAGCACCAAAATGGAATCATCTGTTTCTTTGCTATTGAGCAACATTTCCTGAAAAATTCATTAGAATTTCTCCTTAACTTGGGTTAATTTGCTATCAAATAAACAAATGCCAGCCGTTCAACAACCTCCTTGGAGGAGGTAATCATAGTTTTTCAACATTAGCCTCAACTAGCTTTGATGTCTGGATTTGTCTCAAATTAAAAAAATTCTCACCACCAAAATGATTTTGGTTGTCACAGCACGTGCCAGCGGTCACTGCTGGCTCACAACAATTATCATCTAGAATATCTGTTGTATGATTATTTCAGTATGTATTTCATCCAAAAAATGATAGACCAGCTTTTGAAGCCCTACATACATTTACGCTCCCTGTAGATGTCTGAACTGCACATGGAAAACAAGCCAAACCATAAAGGAAAAGGTTCTTTTTTGAAGAAAATATCGCTAGTAGCGTGTGTGGGATCCAGGAGTACAGGATGGCCTGGCTCCAGCGACATTGTCCACGGCACCTCTGCATGTTTTCATTAGGCCTTCGAGTGTTGGACACAAATGTTTTTTGTGCATGTGCGTGTGTGTGTGCAGGAGGGTAGAAAGAACTGCCGCCTTGGTGGGGCTGTGCGCTGTCTGCTATGTCTCTGGTCCAGAGGAGAGTCATTAAGGGAGTGATGAAGCTGATGACATGTTATTCCTGTAACGGCTTGCCTGGCCCCAGACTCGTCTCTGCTGCTGCCGTTGCTGGAGCTTTGGAGCCCACAGGTCTGCAAGTGGACATACAGAGAGACACACAGGGGCTGAGTTTATTTTAGAAGGTGGTTTGGTGCCGGACACCCTGTCTGCACTCCCACCAACCTTTACACGCCACCACCTACCTTTTCCCCAACACAACACAACACACACACACACACACACACACACACACACACCTTATCACCCCACAAGCAACATGTTTACATGGCGCCAGAAACAATCGTTGGTCTGAATCCTATGAAAAGGGTTGTTTATCTTGTGGGGGTTTGGTGTCCAGGTTTTTGGCTATTTGTGTTAGAACCTCTACCGTGGATCCAATAAAATCAGCACTTTTCCAATTCACTCCCAGCGATTTAAACGGCAGCTTCACTCTCTACAAATATCTTAAGAGCACACATCCAACCCACAAATTCAGTAAAAAGTAATATTAGCAAAGACAGGCACAGCCCCATGTATTTTGGTCTTCCTGTGTGTGTGTGCGTGTGTGCGTGTGTGTGTGTGTGTGTGTGTGTGTGTGTGTGTGTGTGTGTGTGTTAGTAGCTTCCCACCCGTCATTCTGTTTCAGACGGCGTATGAGTAAAAAATATTTCTAACACGTGGATCAAAACAGATCAAACCTAACTAGTTCCAGCCAGACTTCCAGGTTTGGACCTTTAACACACTCTCACTCACTCACCTTTGGTTCTGACAGACTAGAGTAAAACTATTGTCATCTTTGCCTGAAGATGACAATAAAGTCATGAGAACCTCATGTTCAGTCAGGAGACACAGTAAAGTTCTCTCTGTCCAAATCACATGTACGTTGTTACATTAACTTTCCATTAAAACTTTATTGGTACATGAATCCACACAGGATGTGTCAGAAGACTGGAGCGAGATAACAGGCATTATTAATCCCATCTTGTGTGACGCACATTAATAACTGCTGTATTCTCCTCTGGGCTGGGCCTTTTGATCTTGCTCCTTTACTATCACACTCTACATCTGCGTTGCTTTATGTGACCATTATCACCAGCTTTGGATGCACTTTACGATGCACCAAAAACCGTCCCGGTGTTGCCGCAGAAATTCCATCTCACCTCGCGGGTGTTGAGCAACAGACTGCTGAGTCTTGATTTATGCGCTCAGGATGTTTTTTATTTATCTCTGTTGCTAATTAACTCCAACATGACACATTAGTACAACACTTCAAATTCGAAACACTTTATGTATCTCCTGAGGGGCACTTTAATAAGGCGTGCAAAGAGGCGCAGTTATAACCCGCCTATCCATCTACTCCCTGTTACCCTCCTCTTGTTCCTGGAGCCAATCCCAGTGGTCCCACTGGGGACAGTATAGTGGGACAGGGATGGCTATTTTAGTGCTGTCCCAGCTTTAAACCATACAGGTCAATGGAAAAGCAGTTTATTTTACTTCTTTTTTTAATCTTTGTCTATTTGTTTTAGACACATTAAGTCTGCATAAGTTAGATTTGAGAGCTCCAGTATGAGCTTTAGCAGGCTTATTATTATTATTATTATTATTATAATTGCTGTTATTTATACTATTACCTTGTTTGTGACTCTGATGGTGTTTACCTCCCCCCTGAAATGAACTCTGGTCAAAACTCTTCCAAAAGACATCTCTCTGGCCATCTGATTGAGTTACACAGGGGAACATATTTTGAACAGGTGCCCAGTGAGTACCCCTCTGTGACCACACACACACACGCACACACACACACACACACACACACACACACACACACGCACGCACACACACACACACACACACACACATCATTGTAACCCGATTCTCTTCGGTGAGCCTGGTTGTCTCGTACATGTTCCAGCCGAGTTTGTAATCACCACTTCTGCTGCTGCATGCATACACAGCAGTGTGTCAGTAACGTGCCGGGTTGACACTTCTAATCCTCGGTTCAAACTTTACTCCAGAAAAGATAACAAGTTTCTATTCAACGGAGGTTTGCAGAGATTTTAAAAGTATCACTGGAGCAGTGGAGGAGATGGATGGTGGTAAAACTGGACTGATGCCACAGGGGAAACCCTGATCCACCCCTGATCTTCTTTGTTCCTAATGCTGCCGCTCTCATAATATGGCCATTATAGCTCTCATCTCTGTCTGTGTCTCTGGAATGTTCAAATCTGCATTTATATTGCAAATCAAAGCACTCAGTCTCCCCAATAGTAACTTCCCCTGAATGCTTCCTTAATGCCGGGACCTGGAGCATTTTTCAAGTACTCATTATGATGAAAAATAGATACATTAATCAGGGTAAATTCAAAACATATATAACTATAGTGACCCAAGGGTGGGCGCCCACATCGACCATTACCCACCCACCATTGGGAGAAAGCATTGCAGCATATCCTCTTAAGATATCCTGCCATTAAATACACGTAAATAGACTTCTTATGTCGTGAGTATTAACAATTAATCACATGTAATATAATATGATCTATTGTATGACATTTTGTATATTTGTTGCTTGTATAGAGTTTTGAATTTGTATTTTATTTTATTGAAGGCCTTGATTATTACGTTTAATTTTTTATTTCTTATTTATTCCGAGATGTGTGTGATCACAGTGAACACAGCAGTAGAACAGGATGTTGCGTCTTTAAGAGTTGGGAAACTTGAAACCGTGTTTGCGCAACAATCAGTGCGGCTCCCAGCCGCCAAAGTGTCTAGACTGGCACATGATGGCGGGAATCAACCAATGGCTCCAGAGCTTTCCTCTGGGGCCCCGAGAGAGCGAGAGGGAGAGAGAGAGAGAAAGAGAGGGGGGAGTCAAGTGAGAAAGAATTATATGCATGAATCTGTCAATTTAGTTTCAAAATAAAGGTAGAATTGCAAAGTCCTCATATTAAGAATAATTCTGCATGCTTAAAATCAAGTTGTTAATGGCTTCACTTCTGCAGTTTTCATCTGACGTAGAGCTTGTTTCTTCTTTAAAACCTCGATATTACGTCTTAAGAACCTCTTTTTAAGGTGCCGGATATTGGTTGGTGCCGCAGTAGTAGTCTTATTTTGAAAATCAACACTGCGTATATTCTGCTTGGCTTCACTAAACTGTGTGCACGCAGGGGCGCGTGTGTGCGCGGGGTACTGTGGGTGTTTGTGAGTGCGTATTGGCGCGTGCTCGTGCAAAAAAGACTTACAGGGGAGTGGAGAGTGGAGTAATTCCAGCTCTCTTTAAAACAACTTGTCAGCACGGAATCCGTCCCGGACTTTTACACTGGAGTCCCCGTTCATCTCTGTCTGCAGTGGGATTACAACCTCCACGGCGGTCACGCTGGGGTTTCACTGCAGGTTTAAATCGGGATCGGGAGACTTTTCACAAGGAAGGAAACTTTAAGCAAACTTTTGGAATTGTATTTTTGATGCTCCTTTTGTTGCTGTAAGCTGATACAGCTTCTTGTGGGGTCTAACTATGCGTTGCGGATTGTGTGCCGGATCTCCAGAGTCTTGGGGAGCTGAACACTTTGTGGGAGGGTTGGCAAAAGTTGGAGCTTAATTGAGTTGCCGACAGAGGGTCACTGGGCAGTGACTGCGTGCAGCCTTCTTCTTCGAGCAGTTCCGAGATGTTTAACGCAGCGCATGACTGAGTAAGCTATTATTTTCTAATGCTGCGGAAGAGCCAGAAAACGGCAACCACCGGCTGCGCATGTTGTGCGCACCGTGCTCCAACTCCGGGTCTTGCGTGACGCGTGTAAATCGATGTGGCATCTCCCGGGACCCGGACGGGACCCACGGGACGCATCCAAAACTGTCAAGGTTGTCGTATGTTCAAGTCGAGACGCTCAGGTCTTGTACGGCGACTCTGGAGAAGCCGTCTGGTCACCGAGAGCGACGGGCGCGATGGAAGCAGACGAGGCGAGGGAGGACGCAAAAGTCACTGTGACAGACACTCAGGAAAGCTCCACAGACACGAGCCGCGGTCGGTGACGCACGCTGACCCGGCTCCGGGACTGACCGGAGACGGTGGAGACCTGACAGAGGGCGCGGAGAGAGAGGAAGAGGAGCAGAGCGAGGATGACCGGGGTGCCATGTGCGCCCCGGAGCACAGAGGCTCTCAGCAGGGACAGGATGGAGACAGTAGGACGGTGACGTGTTGTTTGTTTGGGGAATGGGATCTCAGACCTCGCAGCCCTTATTGTGCCTCGAGAAAAGACGGGGGGGAGCCCTGTCAGTGCGCATCAAGGCACGGGGATCGGGAGGACGAACTCGGGAGCACGGCTCACGCTTTTTTGAAAAGACTCAAAGACGGGAATCTGGAAGCTTTGGCGAGGACTATAGAGACCAAAGGGTCCAGTGAGTGCGTCATGGTGACGAACACTGAGCTGCGACTCGGTGCCCATCACGTATCCCCGCAGTATCTCTTGTGTAAGATGTACCGCTGGAGCGACCTGCCGTTCTCAGCAAGACTCAAACCGCTGTGCCACTGCCAGAGCTTCGGCTCAGTGGAAAACACAAACGTGTGCTGCAATCCGTATCACTACAGCCGCTTATGTGGGCCAGGTAAGCACTTCAGCACCGGGAGGCGATTAGTGGGAGGGCTGTGGCTGAGCATGGAGTGTCCACACCTTCATACGGGCCCATATGGGTCTCATTTCTGAATTCTTGGGGCCCAAGTCAGTCAGAAGGCCTTTGGGGGAATAAGTGTATCCCATAAAGGTGAAATATCGACTTTTCTTGGACTTTCCGCCTCCAAATGAGAGCTTTAGTTGCACCATTGAAAAAAGCAACAGCATGGATATCCTATAACTATGTTATTTACCTGCAGCTAAAGATGCATTTTGCACCACAGTCAGAGCTTTAGCAAATTGTCTAATGACATAAAAGAGCACACACGTTAAAATATGATCATTTCCCCCAGTAAAGACGCACACTGACAGGCGTGTTAACCGATTACTATATGTTCCTATTATAAACTTTAAAGCGCAGAATGCAGCGCGGAAAACCCCTGCGAACGGCTGTCACCGACACTGTTATTTTACTGCCTGTACTCCTTTTTGAGACTATTTTCTTAACGCCAGTTTATACTGGCGCAAAGCTTTGCTGCTTTCCACATCATCCAGTTAAAGGTTGCGCTCAAGTTGCACTTATGCTCTTTTTTTCTCTGACAAGGAGGTCCTCCTCTTGTTATTTAGGTGAAGGAGTGCCGATAATATACAGTTTGCATAGTCCTGGCGCCAGACTGACTCGCTGGGTATCTGACTGAGGACTCCGGCAATTACTGGCTCCGCTCTTAAAGGGACCGCAGCCGCAAATCCGTGTCCACTTTGGACTGGAGCAAGTATCAGAGCAGCAGCTTTGCTTTACTTAAGTCATCAGAAGAGTTAAAAGAAACGCCTTCGTCAGGATGTGGAAGATGCAGATGAATAAACACTGCTAATTATATTGCTTTTTTGTAAATTGTATTTGAGCTGAATTATTTAAAGATATTTCAAATATGTTGTCCCTGAGTCAAGCATTTCTTTGTTTGAAAATACCTAGACATCAAACCCCAATAACAGGATAACTATTAGTTATTTTAAGTAAGATTGCTTTCATTACACTGCATTTTTGGGATACAGGTTCACCTGAAAAGGAGAAAATAACTTTGCAGCACAATGTTTACCAGTTCTACCTGTTGAATATTGACATTACTGTCAACGCTTAAAGTTTCATGCATTAGTTAATCCACCGAACCCAGGCAGCCTTTAACCGGACCCTACTTTCTGTTGCATTTCCAGAATCACCCCCTCCCCCATACACTCTGTCCTGTTCAGATGAACACAAGCCACTGGGTGAGTTTGGAAAAATGTCTACCACCTAACAAAACCAGTAAACGACAGTGTCGTCATGCTCTCATTTTTAGACTGGAAACAAAAACGGTCCCATCTCCAGCTGATAGTGGTGTGGCTCTGATGGCGTGAACAGAGACAAGCTCTGTAGCGAGGCAAACTCTTCTTCCGATAAATCGAAACGCATTTAATTTCACTCTAATTTAAACGTATGCAGTATGTTTTGTCATACGTTGTCGCCATTGGTTACCACTGTTGCTGAACGACAACCTGAACTTTCTTCGCTGTTTCTGCTTTTTCCTCATGTTTAGACTCAACTCTGCCTTACACTGAAACGGCGCCCCCGCCCCTCCCCAGTGCACCTCACATCGCACCAAGAGAATACACAGGTGAGCTCCTTGCACAACTGTTGCAGAACCGTGTGTGGGAACAGTATTGGAGTGTATGTTGGAGGAAATGAGCGGTGCTTTAAATCAGAAGTTAGGAAGCGACCTGTTGTTTCACCTTTGCATATCCTCTGACCCGCTACCTTCCACCGGTCTGTAAAAGGATAAATTAATCTTCCTGTTGATATTTTGTGGTTTTCACCCTATTTGGAAAAACAAAAGTCCCCGAATAGAGCTTCCATTGTCAGTGGTGCACGCAGGTCTCCGCTGGGATTTAGGGGTCTCTTGCTATCTAGATGCCATGGCGGTATAACCTTTCCGTCTCACTCTCTCCCCCTGCACTTTCACCGTAGCAAAATATTTCACTGGGATGAAGCTGCAATAAGATCCCCGTGCATACTCCCAATCCCCTTTGCCTCCACAAGCACCCATCCCCCTCTTTCTTCCCTCAAATCCCTCCATTCCTCTCGGCAATTGAGCAGTGGAAAGAGGCTGGCATTTTGGGGGCGGGGGAGCTCTGTTGAGGCAGAGGTGTAGAGTTTTGTGTGCGTGAGTATATATGCGGAGAGTGGAAACGGAGAGGGGGCTGAACACTGCGTTTGGACAGGAAACAGCCCCCTCTAGATGATGAAACTGGAGCTTTATTTGTTTATGTGCCGGGGTCTGGTGGGGAGATCTTCGCGACATTAGACGACAACCCCCCCCCACCCCCATCAAACGATGGATTGACTGGTGAGGTGGTGTGAGTGGAATAAATATGCCTTGTAAATCCAGCCCACCCCACCGACCAAAGTTCACAGTTGAAACTTTTTCTGGATGCTTTCTGTGTCCCAGGCTGCACATTGTGAGCACATTAGAAAAGCTGAGATCGTCCCCGCACTTGCCCATCTTTGAGGAGTCTGACCAGAAATGATGCAGCTAAACATTGTAGCATCTCTGTACTCATTTTTGAGTCTCAACACACCTTAAATTTGGATTTCATCTTGAAAATTGACAATTAATGTACTCAGAATTGTTTAATTACAACATATTCAGCTGTTACACTGTTGATGAGCTGAAAGTGCACGAGTGTTCAGCTTAAGGTTAAAAGCACCTTATTTAATAAGACACTATTTTGAGGTTTGGTTAAAAAGGTGCAAAAATCCTGTTTTTCACATCAAGGCAGCAAGTTTGTTTTTAGTTTTTATCTGTGTTTAATCAGAGCAGCGAGAGACGGCGACTCCTTGTTTTTCTCATGACATTCCAAAATACAGTCGCTTGCTCCCAAGATGTTACAAGATGAGGTGTGCGGAGTGTTTGGGTGTGTTTGTGTGCGTGTGTGTGTGTGTGTGTGCGTGCGTATGTGTGTGTGGTCTCTGATCCCCTGCCCCCACGCCAGAACACTGGAGCCAAGAACTGGAGCACAGGCCAAGAGCGTGAGGAGGAAAGAGAGTCGACTGAACAGACGTAGCCAAGAAATCTGCATGGAGCTTTAGTCACAAAGTTTTGCAGGTTATGAGTCCTTTCTTTGAGTTACAGCTGACACAATAGCAGGGGGATAAACCCAACATGGCGGCCATATCAAAGAACTTTCTACAGCTTAAAAAAGGCCATTGATGTCTGTTCGATCTGTCAAAAGAGTGAATGGATCTTTTTGTGCAGGTGATCCGTTGACATAAAGCCTGTGATGTTTTATTTAAAACTGAATAAAGAGCTGAACATGCACTTTAGTATCTATAAAAAAAATCTGCTTAGAAAGCAGCTATATAACCTAGCTTGAAGAAAAAAAGCTGCAGCAGGGTGTGGCCCATACATACCTTTGCCCTCAGCTCTTTTATCCTTCGATCAGTCGAGGTACCTTTAAAACCACATCCCTGTCTTGAAAAAGGGAAATTCTACTGGAATCTGGAGTCTTATATCTCCTAAGGATCGTTCCTCTGTCAGTGCTTGTGTGTGTGTGTGCTCGCGTGCGTACATGCGTGCCTGTGTGTGACAGGAGGTAGAGAGGGAGGAATTTGTGTCTGACTCGGTGATAAGATCGTCTCAGAGCACTCACATAGGGGTTCTATCGGGACGAAAACGCACACACACAACAAAACATACACACTAATCACGCGATTTGCTACAGGGGGAATCATTGTTCTGCCTTTTATTAACTGTCATTGATGTCAGGCGTTGGCTGCTGTAAAAAGTCAGTTGCTTCTGCAGCTTCTGTGAGTAGCAAAAATCTCCAAGTGGTGACCTGATGTTCTCCAGGATGAGTGCAGCAGGTCAATATACGCTGGCAAATGCTGCAAAAATAGCAGGAGAAGACCTCACGCTCCAGGTCACGAACACAAACCAGTTTGTGATAAAACGAAATGTAATATTCTTCAATTTAGCCAAATGATCTCAACCCAGCAGAGCGACTTCTCAGATATCAAACGCGAATCAGAAATTGAAGCGTCACAAACAAGCAGCGGCTGGAGGGAAATGGCAGTACAGGTCTGGCTCTTGTGATCCCCTTAAACGAAAAGGCAAACGTCTGCAATTCGATAACTAAACTGTCTACAAGGGAAAATACAGACTGTGTTGTCCCAATGATGAAAGAAACAATTATAGATTTAAGAAAGTGTCAATCGATGTTCATGGTGTGGTTTAATTGTCGATGTAATCACGCCGGGCAGTGACGGAGATCAGGTCTATTTCTCACCGAGTGAAAAAAACCCATTATTATTTAATTTACTGTCGTGCCTAGTGGACATTCCTGGTATTGCAGCGTACAGCTACGCCAGTGAACCGCAGCACCTGCCAGTATGGTGAAATGCATAATTATATGCATATCTAGAGTCATCTGCCGTTCATACTGGATGAATTAGAAATTATACATTGGAAAATAAAATGTTTGACAATAGATACTAAAGCCGAGACTTTCTTACTTCTTTCCACATCTATGTCCGCTATCAACCGCAGGTTATGTTCTGTGTGTACAAGTATGAACTTGGCATTAACTCTGCTAACTGTTATACTTATTCTAAATATCCATAAACATCCACAAAGAGACAATAGCAAAAAGTAAGTGATGTCCCTGTCAGCTTTTACTACATGTCATCATTATACTTGTCAAACATTTGCCCATCTTGTTGTGATTAGGCGCTGCCTTTGAAACATGTGGAAACAAGTAAAGCAATGATACTTAGTGGACATTAGTATGGCCTGGATGTACTGAAGTAGAATCCTTCTGCCCTCCGTAATCATATTTTGGTGACTTGTTTGCTTAAGCGGAGCAAGGTATCGGCCAAACATCCTGCCTCAAAGCCCTGTCTGCACTCGCTGCAGCATTAACCCCATGAATTGGCCCTTTGACTGATGGGGCACGGCCCAGGAATGTTGGGAAATTGGAAAGGTGAGGGGGAGAAGGGTCTCGGAGTGAAAGAGGTGGGAGGGGGATCTGGGGTTCGGGCTCTGGGGAGTGATACTTGATACATGTTTGAGCGTATCGCCCGCAATACTTAAGAAACGTGGGTCTAAACTGAGATTTTTGGAGAACATTTTTAGGAGTTTAACTAGAGTTTCTCTGTGTTTTTGTCCTGAACGCGCCAGGCTTTCAGGGTCGGTCCATGTGGACATTGCTGGGCATGGTTTAGTAAATGATCTACTGAGGTTTGGGAGAAGATAGGTCACAAGCGTATTATAGATAACAACTGCTTTTCGGCGAAAGTCTGGAGAGGTGAGAATGAGACAAAGACAAAGTGTAAACACAGATGACGGCGTGTTCAGAGAGATTCTATCCTTAGTCGGGACGGGTCCTCTCAGTGACCTGAACCTCCAGCCTGTTTGCTGGCACGTGTACAACACTTGCTCTTATGCTTGAATGAGAGACATTAGACTATGGAATTCAACATCAAGCACTGGCCCATTAACCATTTGCCATTTCCTCACATATTTTCCGCCACGGCTGTTTTTTTGGGTTTTTTTTTTACTCCAACGAGGCTGCACAGCCTCAGACGCAGCTCAAACAGGGGCCATGTTTATTTATTATCAGGATTTTTGACAAGCTCTTAGCTAAATTGACTTATATGCATATTTGTAAATATCAATATCCACATTTTAATGGATTAGTCGGTGCCAGCTCGTTGTTTTAAGTTGAAGGAACGTTGTGGTCTTGATACATAAAACCTCTGCACTAAATTTAATCAGTAAAACAAAACAGGCATGTTGCTGTGCTCTGGCGCGAGACAGGACTCTGGAAGTGATGTCTTTGTTTGTCCGTCGTCCACTTAGTGACCTTCCTGCATCCCTGTTGAACACAGTTTGTCGTTCTGAGAAAAGCCAACACAATAACAGTCAGATTTTATGTCACGCACAAAAATAAAGCTGTTTTGGTTCTGGCCCGAGAATTCAGTCATTAAAATGCAAGTGAATAATGTGGGGAAAAGTGGTAACTTGAAGAATACCCGGCTGCTTAGATGTTACACTGCTAAATCTAGACAACCTGGCTAAAATGGTTGGGATAGTTACCTTTTCCTGTATTTACAGTGTTTTACACACGTTTTAATCCCTTTCTGACTCTTTTTCTGCCTCCCTTACCCTTCTCCTCACCCGCTTTCTTTGAGTCTATGTTGTCAGGCCATCACAATTTAAAATAAGGTTTAAATTACAGGACTGGCTGTGGCTTTCCGTTGTTCCCTCAGAGTTTTTGCCAACTCGCAATTTGGCTTTTAATGGAATCCTGCCATGCTGCTGAACCTAAAGATTCTTTGCAGATGTCGACAGACTCCGGCGCTCTGAAATGTTGGAAAATGTCGCTTTTGCTCCGAGTCCCAGTTGCAGCACTAAATTAATGGTGTAATAATGCTGTAATGCTTTTTGACGGAAACAGCATTTTTGAGGATTTTTCTGGTGATGTAGCTGTTGATGAGTCAGTTTGTGTGTGTGTGTGTGCGTGCGTGTGTGTGTGTGTGTGTGTGTGTGTGTGACAGCATTTGTCCATGATAATTACTGACACACATCGTTTAATGTTTTTACTTTGAACAGGAAGAAACGTGCTTTGATCTCTGTACATTTTTTGGTAAATTATTTGTAGCTGAATTTTAGGGATCACGTCCACTGGGTTGATTTAGTCCCATATAGATAATTTGGATGCAAACTTGACTATCAAGCATTAAATTCTTAAACATACAGGAGTTCTGCACCTCCACAAATGCAAGATGCTCTATTGGTCCTGAAAGTTTTGCTGAAAGACTCAAAGATCACGATCACTGTGACCTCAGCTCAATGCCAGCAAAGACCGCATCTCAGGAACGTTTTGAAGGTCTCAGTTGTCCTCAAGGAGAAACTGTTTAGACTTTGTTGGTCAGCGGTTTAAGGTCACTGTGACTAACTCATTTATAGCCTTCAACTCAACAGTGGATCAACTTTAACTAAACTGGTTGTTGGATTTGGGCTGCAAGAAACCATTAAAGGCCAATTCTCAGAGAATACTGAGGATATGCTGGAGACATTTTTACATTTACCACTTGTTAAGTAGTGGGACAAAGTTCCATATTTAAGCTGGAGACACATGTGATGGATGTTTTCAAGTTGGATGTGAATGGCGGGGCAACTGGATGGCAGATTTAGTCAAGGAGACAAACATGTTATTGTAACATCACCTGATAAATTAAACTGTCCCTTTAACCATTGTCTTTCTATACTACTTCACTGATTTCAATGGTGTTGACCTGAAGGTGAGCATAACCAATCGCAGTACAGACTATTTAAAGCCTGGCAGAGACATGATCTATAGAACAGTTTCATTGGAAAGCTGCACTAATCTGAATTTAGTCATACCGGCCCATCAAACGCCTGTCTGCCAAGTGACTGAAGTTGCCGCTTGTCATCAGACTGCATTTCATCTTTCACAAGCAGCTTTTTTAGCCTTCCATATGCAAATGATCATTCCCAGCTGGACTGGGTAGTTCCTTTCTCCATAGAAGCTCTGATAAACCAAATAATAATGGGACTGATTAGTACCAGACCTGTTACTGTTGCTAACGTCTGTACTGTGACGTATGCAGAGTGAATGACAATGGTTGCACCAGCTACCGTATGTATGCCACATGATGTCACAGCAGGTGTGTGGAGTTTCATCCATCCATTTTTGTTATTCAGGGTCTCAGGGGATGGGGCGGGAATACACACTGGGTAGGTCACCAGTCAATCACATGACACACAAACCATTCACTAATGTGCATGTTTTTGGACTGTGGGAGGAAACTGAGGGGTTTGGAGAAAACCCACGCAGGCACGGGGAGAACATAAATTAACCTCCACACAGTGAGACTTGAACTGGACTTGAAGAGTCTTTCTATGAGGTGACTGTGCCAACCAGCGTACAAAATTCAGTGAGGGCCACTGACGACCATGTGAGGCTCAAAGAGACTTGTCGACTTGACCCCTGTGACTGACTGGACGGGGGGAGGAAGTGTTGAGGAAGAGGGCCTGTCCAGGAATGTGTTGGGAGGGGAGGCTTGTCAACTGCAGAGCTCCGCTTCTCTCTCCCTGCTTCTGTCTCTGTCCAGATTAAAGTCATCGCGACTTATGGGTCCTTTTAGAACCCAAGGCACATTTGACTGTTACTGTACCTGTTCATCATATCTGGAGCATACATCCATGGTGATCATCGATATATGGGCAGAATTCAGGGTTGGCGTTTGCATGTAAGAGGTAAAGATCAGGAGCACAAAACTCACTTATCCAGAAGTGTCAGCGGATCAGCTTATCGGCTGCCTCTAAAGACATTTCCAGCTCCCCCTTTGATGTGACTGTCTTCCCCGATCTCATTCACAATACAAAAACGTATGAATGAACGTGATTACGTCAGACACAACAGGAATGCCACGCATTTGTTTGAACCATCCAAACTGTTTGGCATCGTTGGAGACACGCTGGAGATTTCATACACAGAACAATCAATCACTTCATTCGGAAATTGCTGTGACACCTCACAAAGAATACAGGCGTGACTTAAACTCCAGCACCACCCGCCTCTCGTTTAGCTGCTCACATTGAAAAAAGCAAGCAGACACAACCAGGATATATGGATATCAAGGCTATAAAATGGTTGTGCCATTAAACTCCATATCTCTTTCTATTCTCCAGCACTGGTTATTTTGTTAAAATGTTTTTCATATTTGATACAAAGGGTGATTGAGTGCATCACCGGTTTGAGTTCTATGGCGTAAATGTTTCCTACAAATATCGTCTTTGTGTAGAAAGAAGTGCCGCAGACTTGGTGTCTTGGTTGCAACAAAGTCTGTCTTGGATTCGGTGATTGATACAGAATCCGAGACATTCCTTACATTTTCTTGCACTTTAAAGGAGAAATACAGGAAACTGTTGACTTTCCCTCTTCCTCCCGGAGATCACCTCTATACACGATTCTTTGCCCGGAAGAAGGACGGCATTTTCCCTGTGACGTAGATGCCCTGCAAGCACAGAAAATGTTGCTGAGACTCTGGCTAAAATAATGGAGGGAGTTGTTTTTATGTGCCGCTTTACAGGGACAGATGTCTTTGTAGAAGGGTATCACAATACCTCTGTTACAGCGTATACGTGTGTGTGTGTGTGTGTGTGTGTGTGTTTTCCACTGTAAAGCCCGTGTCTGGCGATAACGCAGTCCTCTGATGGTGGAGATAGTCGAGACGCCAGCTTAAATGTGGCTTGCTGGATTGAAGTTGCCCTGTAATGATAGTTGTCTCAAACAACCCAGACCCTACCATTTGCAGACAGGGGGTGTTTTGTTTGTCTTTCCATTATTTATTCTTATTTCTCCTATTTCAAAAAATGCTGCAAAGGACTTCAGGAAATTGAATCATAAACGCAAATTCAAGGCAATCGACGGTGGTCAGGATGGCCAGTGGATGAATTCTATCGTCTGTCCTGCATTCACTCCTCCTCCCTCTTCCCAATCCAACCACTTATTTCAGCGCAGTGGAAGAGTCTAATAACTGGAGGGGAATCTAATCCTTGGCACTGGATGAAAGACAAGGGTCTCCCTCTCCCCCTCTCTTTCTCACAGTCTCTTTCTCTCTCTTCAGTTTTCCATGGATGCTGGTTATGCTTGGCAGGTTTTCTTCACCTCACTCTTTCTCTCCCTCATTTCCCTGCTCCCTCAATCAGTCTTTCTATTGTTTTTATTGTTCTATTTCCTCTGTTGGCTCCTGACTTCTTTTAAGTGCAGGTTAAGGTGAGCTAAGGAAAGGTTTCTGGGAGGTTTCAGAGAATTGGAAGAGAACGTTTATTCCATTTTGCATTAGATGATGACATAAAATGTTGTAGCCACTAGCATAGCTCAGTCCCTTACAGGTAGAAAAATTATCTTGCACATTATAGTGCCCATGAAGGGGGTCCCAGGTTAATATTGAAACAAATATCTCTTCGGTGCTTTCTGAGATTTTAAATAATAGTAGTTCTGCACATCATATGGTAAATAAAGTTTTTTTTTTAAAAATTAGAAACAAATTAAATAACATTAGAAGTGTTGAAAAAACCTTGAATATTCGAGCTGCACTTTGATTACTACTGTTTTTTTATTAGCCCAAACACAAAACTACAAAGCCCTTATTAATCTAATTTACTTAATCAAATTTTTTTCCCATTTGAGCATGTTTGCTCAGGGCTGACATTTCGGATGAGTGTGGCGTTAAGAGACTTCGAAATGAAACGGCTACTTATCTAATTGGTAAACAGAATCTTTAAATGGTGGCTGACTAAAATGCTTGCAAGATGCGGTAATTGCTGCCAGCCCTCACGTACAGACGCAGACACGCACATTTACAAAGCCGCGCGCTAAAACGCAGCTCTTTGACTTCCTTCTCTCAAACATAAACACGCTGATAACCTCCAGCTTGAACCCGTCTTTAAAAATTCCATTGAAGAATTTGGCCCCACCCCCTCCCCCTCCCTACTCCATCCTAAGTCTTCCTTGCAGCAACACAAACTCATACCTTTAGCTGGATGATAGCCAGACCAGGCAGGATGACACCGAGGACGGTGCCAGAAACATTAAACATGACATGCCGTACCACTCACGCTGTCAAAACACTGCTGGAAATTGTGATGGAATGTTCCTACAACTAGTTTTAGTCACTTTTCTGGAGACTGTAAATGTCTAACATGAAAAAAAAGCATTTGCACCACTCAGAGCTGCAAAAAAAAGACATGCCTGCCACACATTAACAGGTAAATGAGTCCCGAAGAAGCCAGAAAATCTCATTGTTTTATATCTGCTACTTTAGTTTTTATACTATACTTGCATGTTCTCTGAATGCCTGGTCCAAATCCATGCAAATGAGGTTAATTTGAGACGCCCTCAGTGTGAGTGAGTGAATGGTCTGGCGGTCTGCCTGTTTCCCACCTGGTTACCACTGGGGTTGTCTCCAGTACCCTCATAGCAGTTTCTAGATGAATAAATGAAACAAGAGCTGGTTTCCACATTGGACCGGGATGGACAACATCTTTTCATCATGAGAATACTGCTGCTTTCTTTTTCCTTCTTTGATAGAGCGGGTTTTAAGTACAAGTCTCAACTATTTTACTGGGTTGTTTTAGTGTACCTCAACTTAGTTTTTAACTTAGAGTTTGGTTTATTGCTCTTACCGCAACACTAGATGAGGGTGACGATACTGTTAACGAGATAAACGGGATACAAATTCAAAACATCTCCATGGCCACCAAAAAGTCTGCAAAAAGTGCATAAAAGGTAGCATTAACAAAACAAACATGCTCGTGTCAAGTCCAGTCGCAGTTAAAGCCTCCAGTCTGGTATTTGTTAACACGATGGAAGATAACGGGAACCAAAAAGAGGCACATTACGACAGTAAACTGCAACGTTTGTTCGATGTGCTCCTCCCAAAAATCATTTGTTTGTTTAACTGATGGAAAGCTGCCCTACTATTGCGTCTTATAATATTAAATGCACAATTTTCCCAAAACTTGGAAGTCCCAGTTTGTTTTAAGTCTTGGGAATTAATTTGATCAAGAGCTCATAAAGACTCCCCGTGTATCCCCAGACATGTTTGTGATGCCTTATTACAGGGAAGAGCATGACTTGTAAAACTACATGTGTGTGTGCTTATGTGCATGTGCATGTGTGTGTGTGTGTGTGTGTGTGTGTGTGTGTGTGTGTGTGTGTGTGTGTGTGTGAGAGAGAGACCCTGTTAGTTGTGCAGCCTACTCTCTTATTGAAGAGCTGTAAAAACTCCAGAGCGCAGGAGTTGCCAGCTTGGAATTCACTAATGACACACGTGGGCCTCAGATGAGAAGAGCAATTTTGTGTTTGTTAGAGTGTGTGTATGTGCGTGCGTGTGTGTTTGTGTGTGTTATAGTCACACTCTTTGGATCAGAAAGCCTAATTTGTGTGTGTACATGTGCTTGTTTGAGGCCCTATCTCATCATTTAGCGCATTTGTGCGTGTGTGTGCATGTGTGTGTGTGTGTGTGAACTTGTGGTTCGGAACACGCTCACCCACACGCACGTCTCTTCCTTCTCATTCCAGCGCTTCGTACTACTGCCCCCTCGCCTTGAAATGAAAATGGCTGCTGTGCAAACACAACGCACCTAGCCTAATTTCGCTGATGGTTTCACGCAAAAACAACTTGTTAATGGGAGAAGGGCCGCAGTCGTCCTGGCCCCTGGTGGATGAAGAGGGGGTGCAAGCTGGAATATGAAAGGAATGGGGCCACAGGCTCATGGGTCTTTAAATCCTGTGTGTCAATGGAGTCTCTGGAGCAAAATAATGGCATCACTCTGTGTGGGAGTTAATGTGAGCTGATAGCATGAGGGCTGGGGGGGTCAAGGGTTCACGAGCTCGCGCTAGGTTGACAGAGAGCTGAATGCTTTCCACCCTCCCCCTCCCCTCTGCTCTCTAACTCCTCTGTAACTCCAGACCTGAAGGAGGGTTGTGGACAGAAGATGTTGAGGGATGTCAGAGGAGGAGATCCTCTGCTCAGCATTGCCTGTTGGGGCCAAATTTGATGAAGCCGTTCAGATTTTTCAAAAGGAACAGATCCACTTTAATTTGGAATTATCATTTTCATTTATGCCAATGTGAACAAAGGGTAAAATGTGACATATTTGTCCCTCTTTCAGGTTGAATTTCTGTCAAAAACAGAGAGATATTTAACCTTACTGTCCTCCCTCCCCCCTGCAGACACTGGTACCTCCCTCGACTCCTCCGCTTCCAGTGGTCATCGCTCTCATTGGTGCAGTGTTGCCTACTGGGAGCAGCGCACACGCGTGGGTCGACTGTATCCAGCCTTCGAGCCTTCGCTCAACATTTTCTACGACCTACCTCAAGGCACGGGCCTCTGTCTCAGCCAGCTCCACGCCAATGCCTACCACACGCGCCGCGGCAGCCCGGGAGGCCACGGACAGCACAGCCACGGCAGTGGAGGGAACAGCAGCAGCAGCGTGCAACAAATACGCAGTAAAATCGGCTACGGCATCATGCTGAGCAGGGAGCCGGACGGCGTGTGGGTGTACAATCGCAGCCAGCACCCAGTGTTTGTCCACTCGCCCACTCTGGACCCGCCCAGCGCCCGAGGGCTGAGCGTGAAGAGAGTGATGCCTGGCTTCTCTCTCAAAGTGTTTGACTACGAGCACTCCAGCTGGATGGCAGAGCATGGCGTGAAACCTGAGAGCCAGGAGGGGCCCTGGGACCCCCACAGCGTTCGCATCAGTTTTGCTAAAGGATGGGGTCCCTGCTACTCCAGACAGTTCATCACTTCCTGTCCGTGTTGGCTGGAAGTGCTGCTCAATAACCACAGATAGCACACAGACTCTCCCAGGCTGACACCCACCTTCCTGACCCAGTATCCTTATTGTTATCTACCTAGATTTAATATAAATTTATATATATTAAAGTATATTGTACATGTAAATACTTAAGTCATTTTTACAATGCAATTATTTATGTATAGTGTAATGTGTATATTGATAAAACAAAAAAGGAACAAGAATATGCACTTTTGATTCTATATAAGCGTTACAGTTTCTCCATGCCGTTATGCAAAATGTAAACTGTAATAATAGGACAAACCTGGTTTCTGTCTCATGATTTAACATTTCCATTTAAAAGTATGCCATACACACATTGTCAATAAAGTAAAATATTTGTATTAAATCCGCTGCATAAATTGTCATATCTGCAATGGGATGCATTTATCAGGGTGTTTCTGAGGGGGGTGTCTGTTGAGTCTAACTGATGTCAAGTCAGTGAAATGGTGCTTGAGTCACAGAACCTGTTCAGATGTAGATGTAAACCAATCTCCAGCACAGTAATCGCCCCCCCCCCCCCCCCCCCCCCTTTAATGGCTCAAAACAAGGAAAAACCCTCAGTTATCATTAAGTCTCATGTATTGCTCAAATGATGACCCTGCATTGTGCATGACACTTCCATGATATTCATCCTACTTATTGATAAAAAATGTCAATAAGGTGATTTAAACCAGGCCAACTGGGTGTAAATCTAGTTCTTTACTGCCCGACTGCAACCACAAAGCCAGTAAATGAATGAAAGCAGTCGCCGGCTATTAAAAAGCTCCTCAAGAGTGTGCTCGTATAGTACGGCCTTTCCTGGTGTTAAAATGGATCAGTGGCGATGGAAAACAGTGCTGGCGTGGCTGCAGCAGTGGTAAAATAAAGCGCATAAGTGAGAGATTACACAACTAACCTCAGCAGGGCCTTGCGAGGAGAAAGTTCTGTGTTTATGGAATAATGACATCCTGTCGGACTCTTTCAACAACACCGTTTTAATGGGAAGATAAATTGGAGGGAAAAGAGCACAATATTGACCAAAAAAGCTCGACTATGCCGTTGCGTTGACGCTCAAGGCAGCGGTGTTTTTGACGTGACCCTGAACTTCTGCAGGCGGCCGGTAAAGTCCTGCAATTAAGTTTACCCGTAAAACTAAAGAGGGGTTTGATTATAAACTCCCCAAGAAAGAAAGGACGGAACCCAGATTTGGAATCGTCAACCCTGGTCATTTAAGCTACGTGCAGCCGGAACTAAAATGGATGAAGCTGCAGTGAGCAAAGACATGAGAAGCAAAAGGGCTGAGACTTTGTGCTCCCGTCTATAAGTACAAACAAAAATCTGTGGTCATTCCCATCCAAGCCCTGAAAATTCCTATGTATATTTCAGTCATGTCTCCTCTCTGCTTTTCCAGGCAAAGTGTGGGATTTGTGGTTGGCATACAATGGAGGGATTCAGAGGAACAATCCGGGTGGGAGAGTTGCTGCTGGCAGAAGGAGTCCCAAAAACTGTGTTTCTTTTCCATCTCTTTTTTTGGTTGCCCCGTATAAAAACACGCCTGCTCTGTCTTTTTGTCTTAAATTGTTTTCTTTTGCTGGAATCCAAAGTCGTGGAGACAATGAAAAAGGATCCCGGGAGGCGAGCGGCAGAGGCGGCTCTCATCTTCCTCCCTGACCTCACGCTGAACTGACGCCGATGTTAGTTCTACCTCCGGCTCCCGAGCTGCTGCCCCTTCGCTTTAAGGTGATCTCTGTCCAGATTATGAGCTAAAAATCATGTTAATGAGAACACCCTGGGCCATTGATTGAAGATATTTTCTGCTTAAACATACAAAATGAGTGTTTGAACCGTTGAAAGTGGAAAACCAGAGTTCCTGCATTCCTGCAGTGACTTTGATGAAGGTTTAAGTCTGTTGTACCTGGAGAAACCTCCAGTTGCCATGGTAATGCCATGGTAATCTTCGCTGCAGTTATCATTTGGGAAAGAAAGAATGAAATTCTCTGAAAACTTCAGCAAAGGATTTCTCTTTTGGTGTTTGGTGTTTTGTGTGTGAGTCACAGATGGCATCGCTATTAAATGTCCATCTCTGAAAGCAGCCAGTCAACAATGAGGCTTAAATCCTAAAAGGACTTTGTAAATCCTGCGTGCTATTGCTCACAGCATCTGATGACAGAACAACGCTTAATGGAAGCCGATCTGATGACAGGGCTTTATGAAAGTTTTGGCTCCTGGCAAACCACGTTAGCTAATGGGCATTTGCATGGATAACTGCGCTGGCTAGCTGTCAGGAATGCTGAGGATTACCTGCCTGGTTTCATTTAAGAGGTCTGTGATGAGAGCCACTTTCTCCTGCTGTACATAACGGAAGCCAAAATATCTGAAACGTTGCCATCTTCAGCTGGTGATGTCATTCGCTGTGTGTGGACTCGTCGCTTAGACGTGGAGTGGTTGCCAATGGTGCTATTCGAAATGAGCGCGTGTCTTGAAACACTGAGAGTTTTTAGGGAAAGACGACAGTCGAAGAACCTGGAGCACATTGGGGTCTTACGAATTGTTCATTAGCTACTAAAGCCAATTTTAATTCAAACAGCACGTCTGCAAAAGCTCACAGAAGGTCACAAAATGAAATTTAATTAACTTAAAATGTGTGAATAGCTATTGTGTTTAGAAACTGTTAAGGAGTCAGAAGATGATGAGTGGACCGTCAGCGGAGCAGACGCCATCGTCTGAGCGACCGACCGACCGACCGTCCGACCGACCGACCGCAGGCCACCTGTAACCCAGTAACCCAGGATAGTAGTTTGCTGTGTGCCAGTGTGATACAGGTGCAAAAACACCGGAAAATTCCTGAATCTCCATGTTATTTATGTATTAATGGGACTGGATGCTGCAGGAGAAACTGTGCTTACCATTAAAGTGATTTCAATAGCAATTCAATTTCAGAAGCTTATATGCTAAAATTGATTATCAAACTGTTTAAAACCATAAGTCAGTGACTGTAAGCAGAACTGCATCATGAATCACGCTCATAATGAGCTCCTCTCACTGACTCAAAGGCCCAAATTCAAAAACAACACTTCTTAGATTACTTTTTATTTTGGTGGACCCTGTAAAGTTTCTCATCTGCATTGTCAGTTTCTTTTCTTAAATTCTCAGTGTGAAATCCTTGCTTCACACTCACTGGTGTCGCTGGGAATGAATCAATACCAATCGGAGCTGTGGTTGAATTAGCAACATCAGCTACTTCCTGTCTCCACCAAGCCGAGCACAAACGTGCAGATCTAAGGCGTTTGGCGGATAACCGAGGTGCTGTTTATTTTCCAGTCTGTCTTTGTTTTGTTACTTTAAGCACCATGTCTGTCAGCCGTTGTGTAATTATATGGAGACAGAGACCCGAGGAGGGGGGGGGGGTAGAGACAGCCTCCTCTTTCAGCTGCTGTGAGCCGCGACCAGTACCGCCTGAAGCTGCTTGCCTCTTGAAAAGCAGCCAAGAGACTCTTGGGCCCACATTTAACCCCTTAGATCTTCCGAAGACGACATTGTCAGAAGAGTTCTGGTCACCAGGCGGAGACAATCCAGGAAAAGCTCTCAAAAACTGACTAATCCCTCAAAAATGTAGCCTCTGCTTTTGTGATTCTGGTTAATGTTTCAACATGGGACACTTTGGTTCCATTTTTGTCCAATTCTCTCCAACTTGGACCAATAATCATCCACTAGAGCGGCTGATTACTTTTGATTTCTGTCCACATCTTCAGTGATGTAAAAGTGTCTAAAACTGGTATTTGTGGCAAAGGTCAGAATGTCAGGTTCAAAGAAAACTGGATGTAACTTCACAAATGTCTGAAGGCCCCCAAATCATCAACATAAAGAATATTATTACAAAATCCTTTTGAGCAAATCAAGGAATCTTTCAGTTTTGTGGTTTGTTTCGACTGAGGATTTAGACATTCAGGCTTTGTTGAGATATTCAGAAAACACTTAAAATCGGACTTTTAAAGTTTTTTCTGAATATCTCATCATTGCCTGAGACAGTTACCATGGGAACAGTTACCGTGGTAACTGTCTGGCACTGTGCCTGAAGTGAAAGGCCTGAAGCAGCTGAAAATGCCACATCGCAGTCTAATCACTCAATACATTGTTAGACCTTAATTGGAGATAAAGGCAGATTTTAACCGTAAGTCTAATGTTGAGGTTTCATGATCTGCTTTAAATCTGGTAACAGATAAATAATAACAATAATAAAAGTATCACCGCAGGATTGACAGGCAGGTTTTTGTTCCCTGCAGTTATAGCAGGTAAAATGTGTAAATGGATACGTTCAGTATTACAGCCACAGTGGATTTCTGGTTAATGTCTGGTTATTCTGGCCAAGAGCCACACCAGAAGATGTTTTTATTTTCAAAGGAAATTGGAAGTAACTTCACAAATGTCTGAAGGCTGCTAAATCACTGCTTCCAATTTGTAATCGCAGACAGATTGTTGCCTTTAAAAGAATCTTTTGATATTTGCATCTACCACAAAAACAAGGAGGCGAAAACATCCAATCTAAGAGTCGACTTTTCTTCTTTCGTACGTCTAAATGTTCCATAATGCGGTGCAGGAAATGCTGTCACTCCTAACTGCTTTCCAAACTTCCAAAATGAGGTTTTAGTCTGGCAGATGCCAGTGTGGTGGATTCCAGAAGGGTACTGACCCTGCTCAGGTTTCCTCTGGCTAGAAGAGGCTTCAGGAGTCTCCACCCTCGGTGCACTTCACCGGTTCAAATGGAGATGATCTTTTCTCTGTCGTTTTGTATAGTTTTCACAGATTTTTCAAATCTTTTCTGGACTTTTGGGTGATTTTGTGGGTGAGACTGTAATGAGCATAACCCAGAGGAAAAGGGCAATACCAAGGTGTCCCCCGTTGTTGTCATGCAGTTTTCTTTTATGGCTGTTGTTGAGTAGTTGAACAGCGGCACAAATTAAAACCTGCAGTTTGTGTCCACATTGTATCCCATAATGCATTGGGAAATGTAGTGTACAACCGAGCCCCCCTAACCAATCGATATACCATCATCCTTTGCGAGACATTATTTAAGCTGAGTTTTAGTCAGTGAAGTCACCCAGTAGTGGTTTAGGACTGGTGTATGTCTTTAGCATGTTAGCATGCTAGCACTTACTACACTCTCCCGACACACTCAGCCAACCAAGCACGCATGTTCAGCACCTTTGACAGATTTTTGAATTCAGAAAACTAAAAGCACTTTCAAGTCTCCCAACTACTGAAAAAGTTGAACCTGACTCTCCTTTATCACGTCTCCTTTCTTCTTTCTTTGTCCCATCAACACACAGTCATTATTCCGCGTATCAAAGCGTTTTATTCAACCTCAGAAGCCACAAAGCCTGATTGTCCTGCCTCCTCTTGAACCGGCCAGAGGTACACACACATTTTTCATCTCTTCTCCTTTGTCTCCGTCGAGGTGGTAAAAACTGAAATGAAAGGGGGCAACTGAGAAGTCTCCCTTTCAGAACTCACTTTCAGCTCATCATAATGAGGAAGCTGTCATGTTTTCCTGCAACAGTAACCAGATACGCCATTCAAGAGGAGAGTGACTGAAGCCTCGGGTCACATCAAAGTGGTGGGGCCCGTGTTCAGGCCTGCGCAGGTAACGTCTGTTAAGGTTTGTCTGTTGTCTCGCGAGTGTTGTAGGTACTGGTCCGGCTCTCCAGGCAACATCGCTGCAACTGCAAACGCTCCGAGAGATTGTTGGTAGAGACAACACACGGCCCGCAGCGCTCTGACCTCGGAGTCCGTTAAACTCTTTGTTCTTTCTGTTCCAAAAAAGCTTTTAACACTGTTTCAGTTTGAAAAATGGCAGAGACAGTTGCCTCTACGGGAGATGATTCACATGCCGATAAAAGAATGTAAAGATTTTAGTCTTATTTCCGAGAGAATTCTCCAAATGCCATTTCTCGTAAACCGCGCCAAAGCTGAAAACGCAATCTTTAAAGAATATCTATGGTTTGGGGTTTTTGTTCCTCTCAGGAACTTCAAAAGAACTTCAAAAGGTGGTTTTGTCTCCTTATTTGTTTTCTCAATTCCTGTCAAACACGCACATTGTCAGGTCCGTAACAGGAGCATAAAGCTCGAGTCCCATTGATGTTCAGTCACATTTCCCAGTTTGTGGCGTCCCGAATCGCCTCTCCGACACTCGGCGCCAGTAACAACAGGGAAGACGCTGATACATGGTGACCTGTGTGTGACTGGCAACAGAATCAGCTGAGCCGTCCAATGATTTGGGTCTTCACATCAATTAGCTGAGCTTGTCTTCCAGGCTGCCAGAATGAAATGTTGGATTGTGGGATGAAAGTCTGAGTCCACATGGAGCAGGACTCCTGTCGACCTCAGAGGTGAACCCTGTGCGTCTAAACTGCTCATTAAAATGACCATAAATGACAGTTTATTCACACAGATGGTATAAAAACGAGCATCTTTAGTTAGATCAAACAGAATCTGAGGGTGGAACACCAAAACCATGACGTTGGCGTTCAGGAATTACATTGATGTTTGCAATTATTTCAGACTCTGAAATACTAAATTAAACAGATAGATGTCATTAAGGTTTTTTTTCTTAAGTTTTTGTTTTCTTTTCTTATTTTAGCCATTTTGGGCCCTCAGACCTCCAATAATCATTTTGATGGAAAAGCAGCCTGAAATGACTTCAGACTACAGTCGATCACTTGCTACTGTTGCCATCCCATTGAGCTCACAGCTGGAGGTCCTGGGTCGCTAGTAGGACTTCAAAACTCAGCGGTTTGACATCTCTCTTTTGGTCTTAAAACTCATGACTCTTCGATGATTAATTACGCTGCTTTCCACAGTTTTACGCTTTGGGTTGAGTTTTATGTTGCTGTTTGCGACATCAACCCTCAAAGCCACTCCAGTGAGTTCGGGGCTGTTTTATAACTGGCACTACCGTCACAATTGATCAATTATTTGCTCCTAATTGTCAGGGACGATGTTTCCGTTCCTCACAGCGTTGCTGATGTGATTTGCAGGTTTTGCCTTTCCAATCTGTGGATGTTTACTGCCACCTTTTGGTAAAACCCATTTCATATTGTTGGTTTTTTGGATGCCTGGTTCTCCAGATAGGATGGCAGGATGGACGTTAACCTCTGACAACCTTGAATCATGAAGACATTTTTTTGAAACCCTCCATTTTATTAATTTCACTGTTATTTTGTATCACTTTACTGTGGGCTAAATGCACTTTACCGTCATTTTAAAATAAGTAAAAATGCATTAATATATACTGTGATAAATGATAAAATGCATTAATATATACTGTATAAGATATAGATGTAATATATAGGTGCATGATACCTTCATAAACTGATTCAGATTTATTTTGACTATCACAAGTGATGATATATAATCTCTGTCTCTGTGTAATACACTGAAATAAAATACTGAAAGTTGAATATCTCATTTTCATGTTGTTCATAATAAAGAACCTTAGTTCCTCAAACAATATCAGGCGGATCATATTTTTTTTAATGCCCCTAAATAATAATCATCCCATTTAAAGGCTCATGAAATCTGATAAGAACTTTGGCGACAATAGAGTTGCTCTCAGTCATAGCAAGAGCAGAATACAATTTTCGCCCAGGGACATTATTTGCATATTGTCAAGGGGTGTGTGAATAGGGCTTAGGAGAATGAGAAATTATAACACCCACAAAGGAGGGCAATGGTCTGTGACCAAATGCTGGAACTTCTATGCATATGTTATCTGAGATTGAGGGGGTTTGTTGTCATATAAATGCAAATGGAAGACTGGCATGCAGGGAAATAATGTGCAATTATGGTTCAAATGGGAGTTTTAGTCCTTCTCATCCACTTTAGTGTTTTTTAAGTGTGATGTGCGGTTGGACAAAATCATACAAATCACACAGATTTACAATTTCCTTAATGTATCTTGTTATCCGTCAAAGTCAGCATTTATGGTGGCAGTTAATCTCCATCAGAGAATTCATGTGAAAGATTGTCCAGAACTCTAATTATCTGGCTGCTTTTGATCGTTTTTTCTTCAGTCAGATTTACCCAGTAAGAGGAAATCTTTTAATTTAAATTACATCCGCTGTGATCGCGAAGCTGTGATGTAATAACACATATTGACCGCTGGGTGTCGCCATTAACTGTGAATGGAATGCAGGAACGTAAGAAGCGAAGGTGTTGGGATACAAATGAAGAGTCTAATAAAAGATTTCGTTATACATCTTCATATGCATATACAAGATTTTGTACCACTTATCAATGTTCTAATTTCTATTTGTGCCCTGGTTTGAAGTCTTAGCTCATTCTCTTCCACTTAGTTAAATTACTACTCCTTAAAAATGCACTATTTAAGCAGTTTTTAGCTGTTTTTGTATTTTTCTCACCCCGACATGGAGTCACACCCCATTTTGTCTGACTCATTTCTGTTAGTAGAACCTAGTCTGATGTTTCATCCCCTGGTGTGTGTGATTGTGATATTATAAATTTGTTTTATCATACCAAGTCCTTTCAGCCGTTTTTCTTACAGAAATTATGGTGCGTGTGTGTGTGTGTGTGTGTGTGTGTGTGTGTGTGTGTGTGTGTGTGTGTGTGTGTGTGTGTGTGTGTGTGTGTGTACCCAATAGTCATCAGACATAATCAAGCTTCACATTTCTCTCAGAACATGTTGCAAAGCTCAGGACAATTGCCTGCCAACAGGAGATCTTTGGTCACAGTTGTGTGTCATCTATGCTCTATCTCTCTATAGATGTTGCTGAAGGCTGTTGTGGATGAGTCACATGACTTCTGCTGACTTTACATTGACGTCCATTCAGATAAGGATTGGGTTTATAGTCCCGTGTACATTATCTGCCATGTCCCACCTTCTATCACCAGTATGAGCTGGATTCGCTGCCCTGAGCAGAGGTACCAATTATTTATATTGAAGATGGTGTCTCTGTGTTTTGATGTCATTAAACAACATTGATGTCATTGTGACATTTTTGTTGTTAGATGTTCTTTATGATCTGGCTCGGCATACATTTACAGTATACCTATTCATCTGTCTAAATAGTATTGAGTCTTCTCATCCTGTTACATGTTGAATAGTCACAGAGAGATGACTCCCACTGACTCTGACCTTGATAACATTTACTCGCTTTGTCCCAGACGCCCGGGAGTCCATTCTGAGTATCATGCGATCCTATTTCTTTATCCTGCTTCATGTTTGGACTGATTAACTGATTTATACCTGCAGCTGAATCAACATCCCAACAATCAGTTTTCCCTAAGTCCTCTGCTTTGGTTGTTAAATGGTTCCAAATGTCCGAAAGGGTCACGTATGGCATTATACCCAGAGTGCTACTTGCCTGTGCACATCATCCCAAACTGGATGACCTCAATTCAATATCCTGTCTGCTATCAATGAGATTATACAGGCATGCTAACAACAGGAAATTTGCTCTCAAAGGGATTGACCAACAGCCACTTACACTCAACCATGACTCAGAGGTAAGTCATGACAGCAGTGCATGTTAGTGCACCAAAAGGGGGGAGTTTTCTTTTTTTTTTTTTTTACACCCCAATGAAACTAAGGTATCACTGGGATTGTCCTGTGAGTCATAGTTTGACTGCAGGTGGAAACCTTGCAGTCTTGTTGTTGTTGGATTTTGGAAGAAGACACATCAGCAGATTCTCACAGGGTTGAGCAACACACATCTGACCCCGGTGCAACGCTTTGCAGCCACAGAACTCTCACTCTGGAGGATTTCCCTCTGAGGGTTGACCTCCTGGCCTGTCTTCAGAAACAAAGCTGAAATGTTCCCCTCCGTGAGGACTGTCAGAGTCAAGGAGTCAAGGCTCAAGTGCTTGTTAGTTTTAGATTCTGCCTATTTTAAACGGCCTGGTGTGTTTTTCTGTTGATGAGATCACAAGTAACTAGGTGAGTGTGAGAGAGCCGACCGGGAGGCAAAATGGATTTCTCCATGACTGCATCCACACAGATAGTTACAGTCCAGAAGTTAATTGATGGAGACATATTCAAAACTGACAATGAACTTTGAAATGAGTGTTTTTAGCTTTCATGGGATTATAATACATTATAGTAGATTGCATCAGAATCGCCGCATCTCTTCCGGCACAAAGCAGGGGAAGAGCTTCTCATGCAGTGTGAAGTATGATAAAAAGACAGCACAGGGGCCATAGGCGGGCCACCACAAATTCTCCTTGCAAAGCAGAAAACACTTCATAATCACAGATTTTATTCCTCCCAGGCCCGGAACTAGAATATGTAATTACAGCATCTGTTAGTGCTCAGTGTGGACAGTTTGTAACATGAGCACGCTGTGAATTCCTGTCCAGAATAATAAATCTGCCTCAAACACCACACTGAAGAAAAAAGTAGACTGATCTGCAGCTTTTCTATGGTGGATGTATCCCTCACCTGGATTGACAGTAAACGCAGCTTTTATAGGCGGTTTACGTTAACTCAGGCTGAAAGTGAGGATTTTGGTAAGTGACAGCTAATTATACCAGGAGAAGAAATCACAGTCTTCCTGTTATTCATATCACCCAGAGTTGTGCAACAGTCCACAGTTACAAAGGTTTTGTTATCCAGCCCACCAAGAATGACTGTTATTTTCTCTTTTAAAGGGGATTATCTGATATACCATAAGTATGCTCTTACAGAGATGAATCTGTGAACCTATTTTTGTCAGGGAGGACAACGACTGCCAGAGCAGCATAACGACTGCTGTACAGCATATGCATGTGTGTGTGTGTGTGTGTGTGTGTGTGTGTGTGTGTGTGTGTGTGTGTGTGTGTGTGTGTGTGTGGGTAAGTAGGTGGGTGGGTGGGTGGGGAGGCGGTGTGGAACCTCTGGTACACCATGTGCTCGAATTGCTGTAGGAGCTGTCAGGAGGTGTTGAGCGATTGATGGCTTTCCCAGAGAGAAAACAAGGTGTCATGTTATTGCCAAAAAGACTTCTCAATGTTTCACCCTGAGCACTCCAATCATACACATCCATGAAATAACATCCACTTTTACTGGAGTGGGAGCTTGTATGAAAAACATTCAAACGCTGGATTTGAATGAAATCCCACAGCTGCCCTTTCTTTAACACTGGCAGTTTTGACACCTTCACAAATACGTGTAAATCTAAATCTTTCTTTACCATGTTATGTCCATTGTGGTTAAGTACATGCGCTTTATTTTGATGTTTCCAATTAACTGCTGGAACAAACCATTCCTCCAGTTCAATGCTAATGATTTGTGAACTCTCCCTTTATAGCCCACTATGTGTTATTGAAAGTGACACAGTATAATCAACAGATTATTTATTTATGTACTTACGCATTATGAAGGGTAAAGTAGACACGCTATAGAAGAGTATAAATGTTTAAATTCTACACCATCTGTTTTACATTTCAACATTTATGCAAACTATGAGGACAGATATAAAATCTGATGTTTAGGAGGGTCAGATTTTATCTATGCATTAGTTTATATAGTATAGGACATCTGTGTTCTTTTCTCATGCATGCAGGGACTCCCATTTTTATTCTTCTAGAGTAGACAGTGAGACACCAGCTGACACACACCACACACATACACATACACACATACACGTACACACATACATGTACGCACGCGCATGGACTCTGGACCAAGTCCCCTGGGGTTGAAGTCAGCACAATGTCATTATCGTCCATCGGATTGTACGTGGCCGCTGCCCATTCAGTCTGGTTGACGTTCCTTTTGTGCTCAGTAATTCTTGTCTCAGAAGGCCCGCCCATGTTCACTCTGTCCTACAACCCCCCGCCCCACCCACGGCCCATCTGTAATCCCATCCCCCACCGTGCACCCCCACGTCTGCCCTCTCCCACCCCGCACTTCTCCAAAACAAACCAGCTGTCCTGGGCGGTTGTGTCCCTGGGGGCATAAACAGGTGTCGAGGGGCTTTGGCGTGTGACACATGGCAGCACGCAGATCTAACCTTTTTCCACAACCTGCCAATAGAAAATGTTGTGGATTTTACAGGTGAAACTCTGTTTGCCATTACTGACGGGAAGCTGTAGATGGCTAACGGAAAAAAAAAAGAAGGGGGGGGGGGCTTTAACACTTTCGGTGCTGTGAATGTTGGGGACTCTACCGGTTAAAATGCTTCCCATGACACTTTACTGAGCGTCCACAGCAACAACACACACCTTTCTTGTCATAACGAAGGAGACACCTTCAGGTTGCTTTGGTTAATGTCCAAAATACATCGCTGTAAACCTGAAATAGATAAAAGGAAAGCGATCTCACCCACTGATCCCACAGCCAAGAGTATTTTTAGCACAAACTACATACTGTGCACAGAGAAGGTGGAACTGCTGGACACAGGTCAATGTGCCTGTACACACATACCAAAATGTTAACCGCAGGTCGATGCTACTATTCATGCGTGAGTGTGATTTGCCAATGAGGGCAGGGAGGGTTTTCATCAGGAACTCTTACATTGCACAAGAGATAATACCTTAACCAGTTCAACAATTTTAAAAAACTTCGGGTCTTTTGCTTTAAAAATTGGAGTTTCATGGAAGCCCAGCGAGTGCACCATCCCAGCATCTTGCAGAGCATTGACAACTTTTACAGCTCTTTTCAAGCATTTGCAAACAACGGCAGTCTTTTGAAGTTCAAACAAAGGTGCCATCACTCGCAGGGCTGTGTGTCGGGCTGGGGCTCATATGTGATTCTGCATTCTGACTGAAGTGGAGTTCTGACTGTGCGTGTGGGGGTGCATCGCTGCCTGAGCACAGGTTGCGGTTTTAGTGGCACGGCCATGCTGCAACACACTACTCAACTGCCAATTTGAGTTTGCAGCACATGTCTGACAGGCTTGGACGTGCACTTGAATGTGTCTCAGCGTCTTTTATCACTTTCAGTCTTATCATAGCTCCTGAAATATTTGTTAGCGTGGACACAGCAAACCAGCAATTACTGTCAAATCGTAATTGAAGAACTTGACAACCCCATGTCTACAGGAATGTGTCCTAATTTACTGTTTGTCAAATGTCTGCTTGTAAAATAAATACAAGAAAAAGGAAAAAGTATTAGTGGGGAATTGTGTTAATGTGTTTTCCTCTCAGAGATAAAATTCTACTTTTTGTTACTGTTCTAAAAAAAATGAGCTTAAAAAGAGCTGCATGGCTTAACCCTGGGGACTTTCCAATATAGTTTTATGACATTAAATACAGTATCTTTTTCTGAGGAAGCAGTTGTTGTTTTTTACTAGTATCTACCTACCTACTAACTAAATACTAAAAAAAGATAAATACAAAGGGAATGACAACTAAGTTTCATGGAACCGGTGTAAACTAACCAACTGTTTTTCACTCTTACATAACCAAATCAAGTGATCTGTGCACATGTGGGATTGTGACAGCCAGGATGCATTTTTTATCTGCAAAGCAATAGCTGGGGGGAGGAAGAGGACTTGTGCAATATTATCACAGTAGTATGATTGGCCAGCTGCTCGGACTGGCCATTTTTCCACAGGTCTGCTTGAACAGAAGACTCTCAGCAGCAGCTCACCATTTGCATTTGATGCAGACTCTCAGCAGACTTCAGCCGGTGGACTCAGCACCGCGGATGGCTTTACACAAACTTTGCTAATAAAGATTTAGAGCATTCGGAGTGAAACGCGGAGGAAATCTCACATTGTTACTTCGACTATTTCTACAGTCGTGGCTTGGATCAGATTAAGACAGAGTGCGTTTATAGTAAAGCGGTTTTGTTTTTTGTTTTTATAAAAGTGCACAGGAACTAGGTTTGCTGGCGGAGGAAGACCGGAGCGCATAGGACTGCCCGTGCACGCAGTTCGCTGAGCTCGAGCTCGGCATTCGGAGTGCGGCAAAACTGACGTCTGAACTCCGGGATGAACCGGCCAGGCCTTTAATAAGCCACGATTGTTCGTTTTTAACGAAATAACGCTTCAGTTTTCACCCACTGGATCTCCAGACGAGTGTTTGTTCCCGGGTTTGTCCAAATCGACGGACTTCTCGACACTGGGAGGACTTTAGACTCAACTCAAGATGTCAATTTTGCCTTTTACTCCCCCCATTGTCAAGCGACTTTTGGGATGGAAGAAGGGAGAGCAGAACGGCCAGGAGGAAAAATGGTGCGAAAAGGCTGTCAAAAGCCTCGTAAAGAAGCTGAAGAAGACTGGACAACTGGACGAA
The DNA here is from genome assembly GCF_901000725.2 of Takifugu rubripes. Classification (NCBI taxonomy): domain Eukaryota; kingdom Metazoa; phylum Chordata; class Actinopteri; order Tetraodontiformes; family Tetraodontidae; genus Takifugu; species Takifugu rubripes. Next base: position 14,632,544 of record NC_042297.1, on the reverse strand, counting down.
CTGGAGAAGGCCATCACCACGCAGAATATCAACACGAAATGCATCACCATACCGAGGTAACGGCGGTTTGAGCGCGTCGTTGGTGACCGTGAACGCAGCATCACGGCTAGCTGAGGTTTATAAGTCCGTCATTGCTTTCGCAGACCTTTAAACAATTAACCACTTTATCATCCCAAAACAACGCGCTTCTTTACGCTAACTGTGACATTCTTGCACTTGTGTGACATCCGTATTTCACTTAGAGCAGTTGACATTTCCTTTTCCTGCCTCGACATTACATAAAACTATATTATTGGGTTACTCTAGGCAGGCAGTGACACTGGACGGGACCAGGTCTGGCTCCAATAAAGCCAACAAATCACATGGAACCTCGCTGCTTTATGCAAAGCTTTGCACTTGAAGTGAAATGAGTAACACGAGTAGTTTTTGAGGTCAGATTTAGCATTCAGTCACGGTAATGGTGCTGAGGATGATGTTTAGTTTGGCCACCGAGTGTCCAGACGCATATACAAAGGCACAAATGGAGTCCAAGTTATATAACTTGGCCTTAATCTGGGACGTTGTGGTTTAGTGCGTAGGCGAAACTGGTAGCTGAGTCTCTCCATGCAGCCATTACTCTATACTGACGTTATTTACAGCAAATAACCTCCTCCTGGGTGGAGGAATTGGGTGTCCAGCACGGAAAAACCGCGATAGGGATCCGTCTCAGTTCTATTTCGCGTCTCCGAAAGTGTGTTTAACCCTGCACATGTTGCCCGAACAACACGGGAGCGTGAAGGCATCATTGGCAGTGACAGGAAGAGAAGGATGCGAAATTCTGCCTCCTCAACAGGCGACCAAGTTCAAGGGAAGAGCTATAAAGGCGTATTTCATACTTCTGTATCTGTTGCAGAGGCAGAACTGTGCATCCTTCTGTGCCCATCGATGCCATCAATGTGTGTGTGTGCGTGTGTGTGTGTGTGTGATTGTTGATTTACAATAGTTGCCTGTCAGTGGGTAGCATGCTGCTTTAGGAGGGAGGAGGGAAACAAACGGTGGTTACATCACACTAACAGAATGAGTCTGTTTTGGTCGTTTTTATCTCGTGGTACAGCTGCTATCATGAAAAAGAGGCCACAATACAAAATATTATGTTATGTCACCCACGGACGTTAGCTACGCTGAGCCTGGTGTCATGAAGACGTTTTTAAGCCGCCACATTTGAAAGACTGTTGTAGCTTGTTCCAATAAGTATTTTATAGGTGCGTCAGCTGAGTGGACTCAAATACTGTAGACAAACCACGTATTCTGCAAGGCCTCTATTATTAGTCGGAACACGGAGCAGCTGAACTGATCATTAATTGCTCAACCCTAAATACAAATTTTTGAGCTCCAGTCATTTATGAAAACACAAATTATTCCCAGCCCTCAGTAATTGCACTCTGAATAAAGACTCTCAATGCAGTCCAAAAGAATCTTTTCAACAACCCGAATGCAAACGTCTTATTTGTTATGAAAGGAGGAATGTATGTGGGCTGTGGCGGTAGCGATTCAGTCAAGGGTAACTCATAAAATGGGACCTCCAGCCGTTTTAATTATCTGATGCTTTGATGAAGATAATCACCTGTTGTGTGTGTCTGTACACCTTCAGTTGTTGAGTGTACGCCTGTCTCTGAATTATGAGTCCAACACAGCCCCGGTAATATGTCACCTGGGCTGTGTACTGAACAAACCTGCCGAAACAAATCCATCACAGCTCCGTTTATGCTGTTAAACATGTCACGTCTACATACCTGACTGTATATTTCCACCCTTTTCCCTTTAGCATGCAGCGCTCTTTGCACAGCAGCCTGAGCAGCGCATGTGTGAGCGGCACGCCGGGCGCTCCCACATTCTTGATTGCCACAAGTGTCCGTATCACAACATGCTCGGGCCTGAGCCCGTGTTCAGAGTTGAGCCTACCGGAAAGATGGATAATGATTGCTGTGATCCAGGTTTCGTATTTCTGGCACATAACACAGAGGGGAAGAGTGTATTAAGATGACCCCAGATCTGGTTGTCGGTGTGTGTTAACTGTCCCTCGAGAGCTGATGTACCTATTTATTCCCTGGTGATTTGACCCCATGACAGCAGCTGTCGGTGTCGACGGTTAGCTGAGCTCCTGTTTCCCTGATATATGGACTCCTTTATGAGGACGCAGGGCGCTGGATGAAGAAGACGCTGTCACACGTGTCTCTTTTTTTTCCTAATTTTAAAAGACGGATCGTGCATGTCTGCTCCATATGTTTACTGTGGAAATAAAACCTTTCCCCTTGAAACAAAATACTAGCTGTGAGCACAATTTCCATTCAAAGTTAGCAATGCATGCTTACCCATCATGCAGGTATACTAATGTCCTTGACTCTTTGGTCACTGCGGTTTTTATTTTCACTCGTTTTAGAATCGGTGAGAAAAGCATACGCTCGCGTCACAGCCCTGCTCAAACATTAGTCAGGCAGTAAACGGCGGTTGTGGGATTGTGGTGTTGACCCGTCCCTCCTCCCTTTCTCTTTCTCCTTGATCCTTCTTTAACCTCTTCCTTAAGTGTGATTTTTATTCTGAGTTATTCTCAAACATTGGCGTGTAAAGTGCGTCAATCCGTGACAGGTAGCTAGTTTCCAAGAGCTGAGGGGTGGATGTGAACTGTGGGCGCTTGAACATGAGGAGTGACTCACAAGCCCTTCCGTCTGCTTAGAAACACAAGCACATTACTCTCCGTTTGAGTTTGAAATTTATATTTGATGTCCAAATAAAGATTGAGTAGGGGCAGAGGTAAGTGTGGTTGGCTGGTCCCACAGAAAAGAGGAAACTTGATGGTGGAGACTCTTGTTAGCAATAGCTGCAATTTGGAAAAAATAAGACAAGACCAGAAAGGTCACCTGACTCAGGAGTGGGTCTCTCACACGGACAGCTGAGTCACTGTGATCCAAACAATCCTATATTATATTATATTATGGATGAGAGACAAAACATTTCCACACACTATAATTTGAATTCCTGCAGCATGTGCAGTAATCCACTGGCTTCCCCAGGCCGTCCTACTGTAAACTATGGAAATCCACAGCATTTCCTTTAAGTTTGAATAAAAAGTCCCCTAAAAGCAATTTGCACATTACTTAAAAGCATCCGCTGTTAGAACCCATCAGAGAAGAAGAATATTGTTAGCAAATTAAGCAGCGCAGCTGAAAAGTCTTCAAAAATGATTTGATTTGTGGGGATACGGATGTGAAAGGAAGGAGAAGACCAGAGAATCATCTGGAATGTAAAGGTTAGTCTGAGGTTAATGTGGTTTTTACATAAAGAAAATCCAAGTCTGGATGGAACTGGTTTGTTTTGCAGCTGTATAACGTTGACAGAAGTGTGTCTGCATGTTAGCATGAGTGCTGGTAGTTGACCTTTGATTCACAGTGTGGACACAAGGCTTCGCAAATTTATAAAAACAGAATGGTTTTATTGCGTTGTTGAAATCATGTAAAGTACGATTGGTGCGACGCGAAACGAGCATTAAATACGCACATTAAAAGAGACGCTGTGCTCAGCCGATTGAACCTTGTATAATAAAGGGCCGATAAAAGGACTAGAAACCAGAGCTGAAAGTGGGGTGTTATAGAGTGAAGCATGTCCAGAGTGTGTGTTGCGTGTGTGCCGTGTCCTGACGGAGGCGGGGGGAGCGGAGGCTTTAACTCTCTCGGAGGCTGAGCCCGTGCAGGGGAGCGCTTCTGTCTCGTCTGCACATTTCCCTCCTGGGAACAGTCTGATTCCAACGGTGACATGTCAGGGCAGGAAGGAGGAAGTGCTCAGACCCAGCGAGGGAAATAAATCATTGGAATGTTTTTCAGCTTGACTAATCAGAACTGTCATTAACCTGCGCTGACTCTGATCTAATGACTCAGCATTCGTTTGAGTTTGAGCATCTGTGATGTTGCAGTTCAATAAATCAGCTGTCACACATTCACATGAGTGTCAAAGCTCCTAATTTAATTTTGGGGGATTTGAAGGGGAAGAACAGACTAGAAAACAAGATAATGATCGACTGTGTCTTGGAAGCTGAAGGTTATTAGACAGACTGTGGTTAATGCGGCTTTTTCACTAAAGGAAAGTCTAATACTCCTAAAAGAACTAGTTTGTTGAGTAGCCAGACAGCTGCTCAGCATCTGCAGAAGGTCGTCTGGCTGAGGGACGACGGCAGACATGACACTGCAGCTATTGTGTCCGGATCAGGACAGGAGCTGAGATTCTACCGCCTCACACGTGCGTGTGTGCTCTGATGTCATACCCCACATCTCCAGGACCAAACGGAGGACAGGCAGAGGAGGGCAAATGCGTATGCTGCTATTTCCACCCCGTTAGCGCACCATAATTACACATCCTGAAAAAGTGTTGAGTCATCACATTGGACACTCGCTGTTATTTGCTCACGGTAGTTGTTTGGTGGAACGCTGGTGCAGCAGATTTGCTTAACTGTACGTGAAAATGTCAGGGTGAGGACCCGAGTGTAAGAGGAGGCGTGAGCATTACACACACGCAACCGTCACCTCGGGTGAAGCCACTGCCATTTTCGGATTACTTTGGACTTTTACCTGCTTAAACCTTAAATAGAAGATGGTAAAAAAGCAAGATTTAACCCGACAATCAAGGTTTTCATGTCATCACAAACGTTTCAGTGAGCGTTTCAACAAGTGCTACATTTAATGTGCTGTTGTGCGGCTGTCTCTTCTTTTTTAAATTAAAGTAATTGGTTTAAGCAAATGCACTCCCTCACCTCACTCCCTCGCCCGCTCACCCACCCAGGTAGGTGTCACACCTGAGTCATGCGAGACAGCATTGTTCTACAAGGACGTGCTGCGGATCAGAGAAACTATACGCGTCTGCGTGCTTGTCTGCTTTACCAATCAATAACCTAGATGCAGTGTTTGCCCCCCCCTTTTACAACAACTCCATATTTAAAATTAAACAAGCTTTGCTCTCCTAAGTGCTTCAGGTCTGCACGGAGAAAAAAATGTGTTCATTTACCAGATGACAAAGGTTAGAAGGTCGCGCATATTATATATTTAGAAGATAGAGTTATTGATGTGTGTGTGTGGGCATGTGTGCGTGTGCCTGTGGGTTAGAGAGAGAGAGATTAGTCAGCACAGAGGAATGTTCTCTCTGCCGGCTGGGGCCTTGAGGAGGGCGTCGGCTGCTGTTTGGTTTTCGGTGTGCATTGGGGTGGAGGAGTTTAGAGAGACGGCCCCGCTCCGGCCTGGCCCTCGTCTCCTCATTCTCTGCGGGGGAGTGAACATGCGTGCAAACACGCACGCTCATGTGTACACAGCCGACATGTTCAGCAGACAAGTCAGCCTTTGTACTCCTCTGGCCTCCACCAGCCACCGCTGCTGCTGCTGCTGCTGTGGGAAAATACCTTCATGTGAATGAGAGGATGAAGAAGGGGCTATATTGAGTCAGAAAGCTAGGTTTGTTGTTTAGAACCAGCTTTAGCTGCTGCTCAGCACCACCAGGAAAGAGCCTTAGAGGTGCTTCAAGCTTGATGCACCGACATCAGCATGAAACCAGTTCTGATGCTGCTATGATCTTTATCGAGTATTTCACTTGGTTTGTGGTTGCGCTTTTTTCTAAATGGAAAGATTTCTGGTATCTGAACAGTGAACACTGTTCCTTTTATCTTTCTTCCTGCATGATCAAAGCAATCGCTCTGTTTCCAACCAATCATCTCCATCTTGCAACTTGGACCTGCTGGTTTTCACACGTGTCATTTGCAGCACATCTGCCTGCTGACACGCTTATAAAGAGCTGAATAAAAATCTGTTCAGAATTATTTAGGCTGCTCTTCCTGCTCAGCTGTGCTTTCATTTAGAGCTCATAACGTTCTGCTTTCTGTGTGATATAGGGTTTTCTTTTGAATGTATATCATGATCAGACTGACTGACCAGAGTGATGTTATTGACTCAACCTTTGCCCAGAATGGTTGACTGTGCAATTTAATGCCGAATACAAACATGTCAATAAATGACATCGGAACCCTCTGAGATTCTTGCCAAATATGCATTTAGGCTCAATCGTGCGCTTCCGTCAGGCGTCAGAGTTTTCATCAAATATTGTACAGAACAGCATGTGCAGAAACCAGAGGTTCTCCCCTTTACTTGTTTGTCTTTGAGAATTGTTGTTCACCTCTCTGCTGGTTTCTTATTCCACATCAGGCCTCTTCTTGGTCCTCACACTTGCCTTTTCTCTCTCTTGATTTTCTTCCTTCACCACCACCCCCGGCTTTTGTAAGGAAAAGTAAAGTCTGATGGCTTTTCCAGAGGTTTGTGTGTGTGTGTGTGTGTGTGTGTGTGTGTGTGTGTGTGTGTGTGTGTGCGTGTGCGTGTGTGTGCGTGCGCTGGATAGAGAAATATTTAGACTTCTCCTTTCTCAAAATGCTGAATTCTATATATAAAAATGACAAAAGTCACAAATGAGCGATTAATTTACTCTTTTGAGATCGTATAAATGTATCTTAAGGATGGGATCCCATTAGAAGGCTGGTAGTTATTTATCCCTGACTGTACAGTGTCCTGGTTCATTTTAGAGAAAATAAATATCTAAATGAATATATATTTTAGGCTAATACATCATAAACAATGCAGCTTAAGACCATTAAAGCTCTTGTCTCTTATTTCCCAAACACTGGAAAAGTGACGTAAAGCCTGGAAGCTTAATAGGAACATCTAATAATATCTTGGCTCCAGTACACCTTTATCCCATTTTGTAGGTTTGTAATCTACAACAGAACCGTCCTCATTTTAAAAGTGAAAACCAAGCGTTTCCTCCGATTCCCTATACTGTGTTTACGTTAAACAACAACACAATAAGAGGTCAGCCAACCCAACAAAGGCATTCTGGGAGCGTTGAGTGCGTTGATATTAGATTAGATGGAGAACAAAAGAAATATCTGAACCCTTTATTGCTGCGTGCATCATGTTGGAGTTCTGTTAAAGTCTTCAAAACAGGACGGCAGCTCAAGGCTGGGTTTCAAATCTTCTGAAACGGATCTGAATCTCCACACAGTGTCTGAGGACTGCAGCTGTATGCTGCGCTAACGGTTGCTAATCTAACGGCCGTTAAGATCTAAGGACTCAATGAAGGCAGATATGGTCTGGTTACAACATACTGTACAGTGTTATTTTAAATGCCCAATAAAAATCTCAGCCAATTGGCTTAAACCTGAATGTACTTTAATCCGTCCAACACCTGGTGCTGTTTGAAAACCCGGAGCTGACAGGATAGGTTTCTGTCAAGATTCAGACTCAAACTTCATCAAACAATCCAGTTGAACCAGTTGGATGCTTGTCAGACCGACGCAGGGCCAGGTAGGTTAACCACTGCAATGCTGTGTGTTTATTATCTTTATTGCTGCGTATTTGAATGCTGAGATATCGTGTTCACTTGTCCATCGTCGCCCTCCTCCCCACCCTGACTGTGCGTTCATTGACTGGGATGTTTTCCCCCCTTCTGTGTCGTCACCAAGTCTCTGGACCGCAGCCTCGTGGTCAAGTCCGGGTGTTTGTAGTCTTCACGACAGGCACAAAGGCCAGTTTGGCTCGACACTCCCACCCTCGCCCTTGGCTGGGATGGAGGCAGGGCAGCAGCATGGTGGGACAGACGGAGGAAGAGAAAAGGGGGGGTTGGAGGGCTGGTCGCAGACACTCTGAGCTGCCCTGAGCTGCTGAGAGTCTGCAGTGCCTATTGTCCAGCAGCACCCTCCTTTCTTTATCCATCGCCCACTTTGTCCTCCCCCTGCTGTTCTCCTATACAACAGATTGTGAGTGGGGGCCCTGATGTTGACATATTCCTCCAAGCACTTCATATGAACCATTTGAGTTTTAGGTTTTATAAAAAAGGAAGTAAATTGCAACCTGAAGACAAAACTGAAGCTCCTCTTGTTTCTCAGTTTCCTGGCACTTTCCTGTTTCATTTATTCTTAGTTTTAACTTTACTGTATGCAGGATGGCCGCGGTTAAGAGTAATCTAGAATAAAAGTGTGTTTGTTCAGCACTTGTTGCCAGTCTGAACGTACACAGTATATATGCTGTGCGTCAGAGAGTAACGTGATGTTTGTTTTGACCCCACCCCCAACCCCGAGCTTTGTGAAGCTCAATCTGCTGTCTGTGTGTGTTTTATGAGTCAGCCTAACACACACGGGGGCCGTTTTCACCTCAACATCCATCTTGAGTGATACAAGCACACGTGCAAAGCTTTTAGGAGGCTTTTTTTTACCCAGACTTAATATACTTCTGCCAATGAGTTTCCTGTGAGTAGATCACATTTAGTGATGCGAGATGAGCCAAGGACTTGCACAGACGCACTAGAAATCTAGTTCTGCTTTTTTCATGTTGACATGTGTTTCATATTTCTTATAAAACACCCTTTTTGCTAAGATGTTTGGTCAGATTAGCAAACATTTACCAGCTCTCCATGGTAGATATCTCTGTCATGTGAAGTTCAGGTTTAGCCTCAGAAGAAAGAAGAAAGTGATGAGGGATAGCATAAGTCAGTATGTTTAAATCCACAGATAAATCACTCAGAATTGGACTTTGGTATCTTTTGGTCCTTGTCCCAGTTTGTCCAGGTATGACAGGAAGGTGTACTCCTCCTCAGCCCTAGGATCGGCATCTTTTTAGTGGGTTAATACGGCCCACTTTCAGGTTGACCTATTACCTCACGTAATAAACAACTGGAGTCAGGTGGGAGACCGGCATTCTGAAACAAGACGGTGAACACAACAAGCCCGATTACTAATCACGTGTAAAAGTACTGACTGATGTTTAAGAGCTTCAGAAGCTTTCCCACCTGGAATCTGGAAACAGAGGCTGTAGAGCCCACTGTGAGACCCTGGAGGATCCAGGCCTTGCAGGTGGCTCGCTGCAAAGATCACTCAAACTTGGTGTGAGACAGAGAACTGAACCTAAGAAAGCCACAGGCAACGTCCTGGAAGGGGGGGGGGTCCAAAAGTCCAGCCTTTGACACAAGGCTGGGACTGATCACCCCAGGCTGGATTTTCTAGATGAGAGTGTGTGATTATTAAAGACCTGAACCACCTAATGACTCCAGGTCCATCAGTGACCAGGTAGCACCATCATGTGTACATGAAGAACAGCGAATAATTGTTATTGAATTGGAAATGTGGCGTGATTAGATGATCAAATTCAAAGACTGCAAACAATTGTGGAGCTAATGGCTGATGCAGCGGTGATTCGATTATAAACTGTGCAAAAATCCATTTATGTTTCATTTTCGTTACGTGATACTCAGGCTCCTCTGAAAACAGACGGGCTCAGAGACCGAGTGCACACACTTCAGAAAAGGAAGTCAGATACTTCTGAGTGCAGAGGTGCAATAAGGCAAATGCATATATATGAGTGCTGCCTGTCGTGGCACATCTTCATCTTAACCTCATGCACCAGCTGAAGGATTAAATTACCGAAGCTCTCGTTGTCGCACCATCCAAGTTGTTCATGTTTATTTGCCCATTTTGTGTCCTGTTAATCATGTGCAGTACACGAATAGATGGCAAGAATCTTTTTTTGTCACTAAACTGAAGGCTGTTATGTTTGTGTGTGAATGGGTCGACATATGTTAGGCAATCTTGATGAGATGTATAAACTAAGAAATCCCTTCTTCCAACATTTACTGTTTCACTCCAATTTTAATGTGCACACAAATAAGTGAGTCACAAAAAGTTAAGTCATATGCTGCCTTCTGGATGTCCCAGGGTTGACCTCGAGGATGAGCCACTGAGCTCTCAGCTGAACTCTAAATGACCTTGTTTTTATTAATCAGACATTTATCCCCAATGGCCGTGTTGGGAGTATAATGCGTCCTAAAATAGTCACGATATAGCCTCCGGGTACCATTTCGTAAACATATAAGCATAGCTTGTGACATCATTGTTTGTTGTTCTCAGTGTGCAATTCCAGTGTACACAAAATAAGGACCATGCCACACTGTAGTGCAGTAAAAATATTGATTTTCATTTTAACAACAGCATGTCGGGAAGAAAAACCATAAACATTAACTTCTAGAAATACAGTAGCAGCTACAAGTGAAACCATGGAATAAACAGACAAATCTATGCGGTCTGTCCCACATCCTTATCTGCAGGTCTCTAGATGGCCGTCTGGCAGGTGTCCCACAGAACAGGCCTTCCCCACGTCATCTACTGCCGTCTGTGGCGATGGCCTGACCTCCAGTCCACCATGAGTTGCGGGCGGGTGAGCTGTGCGAGTACGCCTTCCACACAAAGAAGGATGAAGTGTGTGTTAACCCGTACCACTACCAAAGAGTAGAGACACCAGGTGAGGCATCCCACAGTGGGTTACTTTTGTCTTGGGACATATTTTCTGGATTGATGTCGTGTTATTACATGACGATGCCTTTTAGAGGAGACTGCTAAAGGGATGTTTTTGTCTTCTATATCCACGTTATAGTGCTGCCATCCAGTGTTGGTGCCCATACACACAGAAGTTCCCAGCGAGTTTCCCAGTTTCTGGATGACTACAGCCATTCAATCCCAGAAAAATACCAATTTCCCTGCTGGCATCGAGCCACATAGCAAACTACATCCCAGTAGGATTCATTACAGGAGTCACCCCACTGTCAGGTGCCCCTTTCTAATCATCATGTTTAGCTCGGCTTGCAGTTATTTCTATAGATCTGTTTATTTATTTTTTCTTATTTTCCCTCTTTGTGTGTTTTGTCAGCTAGCTTCTGTAGGATCCCACCCCCCACATGCAACAGATGGAATCTTTCCACTAAAGTGTTTAACAGATGTGCGTGTTTGTTTTTGTCTTAGAAACGCCACAACCAGGCTACCTCAGTGAGGATGGAGAGACCAGTGATCACCAGATGACTCACAGCATGGACACAAGCTACCCCGAATCTGTCACCCATCCTGTTTCTCCCACACACAGCAACGTATGGTATGGACTCTGTTTGTGTGAACATTCCTCTCCCAGATAAATGTTTGTCTCTGTCCTGTGGGAACTGCTCTTGGTTTAATTCGCATTTTTGTAAGAGGAAATAACACGATGAAAGAAGCCTTTGTTGCCGTTGCACCATGTGTGCTGTATTAAAGGCCCAGACACTATTTTAGACCACACGGACATCACTGAAAACATCCTGATTCTGTTTTATCAGGGTTAGAAAACATGAAGGGGTTTGGCCACAGATTAACTTGTGGGGAAAAGATCACATTGGTGCCATTAGCTGTGCTGTCCAACCGCGGTCAGGACCTCAGTGCCAAGGACAGAGAGGAAAAAGAAAGAAAATTATTACCAGAACCAGTTGAAGTTACTGAAAATTATCATGGATAAATCTGCAATTTGACAATTTAGACCCTGGCGTTCCACCAGTGAGGTTCGAGTTTCCACGTTTTTTCTGGTAAAGGCTTCTGGGAAATAGATTTCTTGTTCAAGCCTCTGCTGATATTTTTTGGTACAGCACCAGGACAGTCAACATTAGGTCCTTTTTTGATCCACGTTTTACCCATTTTATATCTTCCTTGGGTTTTTTTTTCCAATTGAGTTTTCTTTCTCCCCGTCCTGCAGTCGTATTTCACCCTGTTAATGTTGGCTCACATCTCTTCTGCCTGTTTGATTTCTTCAGGCATTAGATTTATTATTGATTTGCACATTTAAGTCTTCTCACGTCTGTCTTGCCAGCCGTAGTGAAGCACTATATTCTTAAATTGTGGTTTTACTGTATATTTTTTCATTTGCTTAATAGAAATTGCATGTTTCTTTTTCCAATTTCTGCCAGACCTTCAACCGGTGACATACTGTGAGCCGGCCTTCTGGTGCTCCATCGCCTACTACGAGCTGAACCAGCGGGTGGGGGAGACCTTCCACGCCTCGCAGCCGTCTCTGACGGTGGACGGCTTCACCGACCCGTCCAACTCTGAGCGCTTCTGCCTGGGCCTGCTGTCCAATGTGAACCGCAACTCTGCTGTGGAGCTTACACGCAGACATATTGGTACGACTCCACTCATGTCACCTCTGCAGAAGTCATTTAAGCCCCATTTCAAAGTGCCTCGGTGTGACGTCAGTTTCTAACGAAGTGTTTGTCGTTATTGTGTTTTCCTCAAGGCCGTGGAGTGCGGCTGTATTACATCGGAGGAGAAGTGTTTGCCGAGTGTCTCAGTGACAGCGCCATATTTGTGCAGAGCCCCAACTGTAACCAGCGCTACGGCTGGCATCCTGCCACCGTCTGCAAAATCCCCCCAGGTGAGTCAAACACAAGAGTCGCAGTCCTTTTAGCCTCTCTGCAGCGTTCCCTCCCACTGCGTCTTCTTTGCACACGAGGGTGTGGCGTCATTTACAGTAACACGTGTTGTTTGGTCCCTCCAGGATGTAACCTGAAGATCTTCAACAACCAGGAGTTTGCGGCCCTGCTGGCCCAGTCGGTGAACCAGGGCTTCGAGGCGGTGTACCAGCTCACCAGGATGTGCACCATCAGAATGAGCTTCGTGAAGGGCTGGGGAGCAGAGTACAGGTGAGCTGCTGCCACAGGGGGCCTTTGTGTCAGTGACAGTGGTTTGGTTGGTAACTGTGAACGCGGGAGGAACTACTGAGCTATTAAACCAGGACTCTCAGCAACGTTAGGCGTGTCAGGCAAGGATCCTTTTATTATGAAGATATTCACATAAACACAGACAATTTAAACAAGCAGAATGTGAGTCACATCCCACATCTGCTCACACTCCAACAATTCTGGCGCATGACATCAGCCGCTCCTCGTCAATAAAAGCAGGCCAGCGTTGGTACTGCCGACCTGTTTAAGCAAATACACATGTGCCCTGTCACGACGTGTCAGACTTTCCTTCTTCTGCCCCCTCCCGGTTTTCCATCTAGTCTGACTCACTGATAGTAAGAAAAAAACAGAGGTGGAATAAAAGTGGAGCAGAAAGTTGGCACGGCTCGGGAGAGTTTCCTCCCAAGGGAAAACCTTTGTGTGATTGCTCACCAGTCCTCTCCAGACCATATCCTCACATGTGGAGCCGTTTAAAAAGAGGATTTGGGTTATTGAACCAGCCAGTCTCTCCATCTCCATTTGTATACTCGACTCTTTATAGTCCAGTTATCCTCTGTGGTGTAAAAGATTAGATGTGTGACAACAAGGAGGATACAATTTTCTCCTGTTTTTATCCCCATTAGCTGAGGGATAACAATATGTTCCAGATCTGCTAAGCCTGAAATCTGCCGCCATGTCTACATATCAGTCTACGCGACTGTCTGGTGTCAGACCTGATTTGTGTCAAGAACAAAAGCCGCCAGTGGCAGAGAACGCACATGGCCAAAAATGTCAAGGTTATCGTGGGTGAGGCTCACAAACCACAGGCTGTTGTGGAAATACCATCCAGCTTTTTTACAACGCACAACCTAGAATTTGCACTTTGTAAAACAGGTTTAACAGTGTTTTTATGCTGTTCAGCAGTAACTGGTGACGGCTTCAGTCCTTTTTGGAAGAAATGACATGAGGTTTTTCTGATGACTGTATTTAGTGAAGAACTATGGAAATCACTTGGTTGGAATCCTGGAACGTACTGCGTTTTCTATAGCTTTCCAGAAATCATCTGGGGAAAAAAAGGCTTTATTCCCTGAAAGTGAACGACAAAAGGAAAGAACATTAGCAGCATTTTTGCACAGTCTGAACATTTTAGAGGACTGATTGCAAAAGAGTTTTGTACATTTGTACGTCGAGGTTAAACACACTGAACAGCAACTTAGCTTTATAATTAGCTTCTCCATCGAGCGGTGTCTTCCTACCTGGAAGGTTTTTTAAGGAGGAAGCTGATACACGGATGCTTGTAGCCAAACGGAAGAGGAGGGTTTGCGTTAGCCTATAAAGCACACAGCCTGAGGGGCCGCTGCACTTCTCTCTTTGATTGCTCCTATTAGCTTTGACTGGACGGAAAATGCTTCTGATTTTCAAACCGTTGCCTTTTTGATCTGAGCTTCACACACACAATGTGACAAGTTTGACCCATATGTATAAGGACAGTAGTGAATTAGTCCCAGAAACACCTGTGTCTGTAACTAACATCTGGTTCTGCTCTCCCAGGAGACAGACGGTAACCAGCACCCCCTGCTGGATCGAGCTGCACCTGAACGGCCCCCTGCAGTGGCTGGACAAGGTGCTCACACAAATGGGCTCCCCGAGCATTCGCTGCTCCAGCGTCTCTTAACCCTTTCATCCACCTACTTCCTGTCTGTCTGAGGTCTCCGTTGCTAAAAACACACAACCTGCAAACAAAACCGCTTCACCAGTACAGAAGATTTCCTCACTGCCCCTTCTCTCAGCCACTTCTCCCTTCCCTCCCACCCGTAGCACTTTTAAAACCTGTTGGTTGTGTAATAAGGGGACAAGTGCAGTAAAGCAGTGAAATGTTATTAAGATTTCTACAGTCTGTCCAAAAGTTTTCCCTTTTTTATGTTCTTGCATTAAAAGGCAAGAGAGCCTGCAGCCATGATCGGAGGCTCTTTTCATTTAAAATATTGTTATTTCATTTACTTTCATTTACATTTTTATGTTTTTGTACAGATTTTTAGCTCAACGGTGTTTTTAAAAAAGTGTAAAGCATGTGTAAGATCATGTTAAATGCATTTCACATGACATTTTCTCTCTATAGTCGGGCATTTGATTCCTTATGAAGTAATTGAAAATGTGAGGCAGTGTTGATCTAATCATCTCTGCAACCCTGTGGAGAGAAACATGCATCATGTTCAGGTTGCTGCTGTCGCGTGCAGCTGACGGCATTCTGACCAGACACTAATGTGTGCTGGAATCAGTTTTCAAAATACAGGAGATACTGCACATCTGTTGACACATATTTAAGTACTTAAACTTCAGATCTCATGAGGGGGGGGGTGATGCACTTTGTGAAATGTTGCCGTTCAACAATAGCGTTGAACTACAGCAGCAGTTGTAGTTCCCAGCTGGAACCGTTCTTGTGTTTTTAATGCTTCTGCGTCAGTGTTATGATGCAGGGAGCTGGTTTTTTTTTGGCATTTTCCTTGAAAACATCTCGTACAACTGCACTATTCTGCAAAGGTAGAGAGAAGAAGCTGTCCAGAGGAGGGTGGGTCTTCTCTCCCTGCAGGTCATAGTATCAGTCTTACAGCAGCCATCGGGGATATAGACGGTTTTACTCAGGACAGTAAAAAATGCTGCATTATGTGCAGAAAGCTTTGAACAGGACAGATGCACGCGGGTCTTGAAAGGCTGTTTTGATACAGAGTATTTTTATAGGAAATGGAGGCGATAATGCGGCGGCGCCTTCATCCATTTTGAGTGTTTTTACTCAATGTGGCAGAGAGAATTCTGCTGGCGTGAGGAAATTTACCTTGTGTTCATCACCTGTAGATGCAGCGCAGCTTTTTACAAAGGGAAAGATTTAGATACTCGGAGGCATGTAAATAATTTTTTTTTTAAAGCTCTGCGTATGTAGCCTACATACATGTATTATTAAGTGACCATTAGCCTTTATAATGTTAATGGTTTTCTACACAGACGAACAAAAGCTCCAAAATAAACCCCGAGGTTGAGTATTGAGAAAAGCTTTGTCTCAGCTTTGGTCCCGTTTCCTTTGAGCCACCCGCTGATTTCCTTCTGGTTCTGGAAGACCGGACAAAGACTCAGTGGCTGAACTTGGACCAGACCTGCGTTTGTCTCATTGTGCTTATTTACATTAACCGTTTTTTTTAATGCTAAAGCTAGCCCAGCGGTGCTAATCTTTAACATTTTAGGGACTCGAAAGAACCACAAAGCCATATATTTCCCTTTTTCTGTTTTTTTTTTTTTTTTTTTTAATTTTGCGTGTGTATAGAATTCCGATCAAAGTTAAATAATTGTGGTGCGAGTTTGTTTCAGAAACAGTAGCATCTACAAATCTGAGACAAGGCGGCTCTGTTGAGCGCAGCACTCGTCATTATAATGGGCTCTTAAATCCTGTGGTCAAAGTAATTACCCAGTTGGGAATATTTGTCATTTTTATAAGCTCTCCAATTTATAATGCTTGCTCTTTCCCCCTTTCTTTCCACCATCCTAGTCATTAGCTGTGATTAATGTTTCTCTGATCTCAGTTGGTCTTTTTAGATGTCTGCTATGAAATGACGCCCTTTCATTTTCTCTGCCTATGAAATATGATTGATGTGATGCTTTATATTTTTGTTTATTGTTGTCGTCTATGAATAAAGTATATCTGTGTGGTGATACCTGAGCCCCGACTGGCCGTGTGTCGCATTTGTTCCCTGAAATGAGTCGGATTCAAATCTCAACTTTCATTTTTGTTTTTTATCACCTTGTGTACATGTGTATGAAGACGGTTATTACAGACCTCGCTGGAGACGTTTCACTAAGACTCTTCTTCTCTAGTTTGGGGTTTTCCAGGTCTGTGGTGGAGGGTTTGGAGGCGTCCTCGGGAGCAGACAGAAACGGTAATTACAGGCCTGAACCAGACGCACTCTTGTTTCTAAGCGACCAGTTCATACAGACCATAACTCTCCGTGCTCCCGAGGAGGCTTGATGTGGCTTTGAATATGAATGAAGGCTTTATTGTCGCGTCCTGGAGGACAGGTTTTACATTCTGCAGGAGCGACGATGAAGGAGAACATCGATCGTTCAGAGGAAACAGTTCAAACTTTGTTCCACCTCGGGAAGAGAACGTCTGGATGGGTCTGCAGCCGTGCGCTACCTTTGCAGAGCGCCTCCGCCGTGCGCGAATACATTCAATGAAAGCCGGCTTTACATTACGTCTCCTGCTGAGTGTGCATGAGCCCCGTTCCAGACGACTCTGGGACTGAATAATTAAATTTCACGGTCAGCAGGGAGTCAAACACGGGGCAAATATGAATCATTGATTTAAGTGTTGGAGCTGGTCCTGCTCACACGACTCAAAGCCTCTCCACAGCAAGTGCGATCTGTCCCTGCTGATGCTATTTGAGTCATTTTTAAAATGTCGGTGCCATTGTAGAATAAAACCCAGAATCCTTGGCTGAAAAAATTTAACTGGACTTCCTTTAGTGTATCTAAAGGCTTTTTCAGTTCTAAATGAACTGGTTGGAATCCCACAGTTATAAGTACTGGGCTGGTTTACAGAATTTGGTCATTATTGGTCATTTGCATTATTAAATGTTCATGTTTTACCCAAAGAAGAAAGGTTTGGAAGAGGAGTAAAAGAACCATCACAGAACAGAGGAGGCTAAATAATAAATAATATGTAAAGTAGAGCAAGGAAGCAACAGTTTAAGCCCAATGCTGCCCCCTGCTGGTCACACTAATCAACATCACTTCAGCCCTGTCAAACATACCAAAAATACAATTTGCGGAGTGTTTTTAAGCAAAGAAGCGTTGACTCCAAGAATAAGACATCAGTAACTCTTCACAGAGTTTGAGTTAAAGTGCATTTAATTAGGAAAGTGACGAGCATCACCACTGGCCTATATATGTAATAACTATATATTTGTTAAGGAAGAGGTTATTTTAATGTTGGTGAGATCAAATGAAGTTCTGGGCTTTGTTTACACTTCATGCTGATCAGACCCCATCACTTGTGCTCCACTGATGGAACCCAGGGTTGAACGAACCCTCATGTGTGAAGGTCACCCAGGAACAGGTGTTGACAGCCACAACGAATCCAACAAAGGTCACGTTAGTTACGTAACCTCCCCTCGTTTCACCTGGTCTTCATGTCTCTCCTCCAACTGTCGCCCTCCCAGCATTATTTGGCTGCAGGGTGATTTCGCCTCAACGTTACAGCTGTTTCTGCACAGCGGAAGCAACATCAAGATGGGCACCAAGCTTCCAAACTGGCTGCTGCTGGCCCTCTGCCTAAAACTCCTCTCTCTCTCTCTCACACACACACACACACACACACACACACACACACACACACACACACACACACACTCTCACACACCCCTACACATCACCCACAAGTATATTGAGTCCTGTTCATCCATATTCAGTATTACAATGAGAATATTCTCCTCTGCATTCTTCTTGAAGTGGATCTGAAATGATCTCTTAAAAGTAAAGACCTCTGCGGAGAATGTCGACACTGAAGTCCAAACTAAGGGGAGGAAACGGAACGATCGCAAACCGAACAGAGAGGAAAAGAGAAGTGGCAGCGAGGGAAACATATTTACTGACATCCATGGGCTGTCAGCGCTCTGATTAATGGTGGTTGGAATCCCTGCCTGGTGAAAAGGTGTTGTTGGGGTGTAGAAAAAGCCCAGCCGCTGACCTAGAACTAATAGCATTCGACTTGAACAAGCTGTCCGACCTGGCAGAGAACAGGTTCTGCTGCTGCTGCTGCTGCTGCTGCTCTGAAGAGACAAGGAAATATGAAAAGTTAGAGTTTGGAAAAAAGCAAAGACAATTTACCTGCTGTAAACTTTGAACAACAAAGTGGAACACAAACTCCAGATAATGTACCTTCACTGGTTGACTCCAGTGGTCCCAGTAGGTTGAATAGCTTAACTAATCATTAACTGGCAATTATATATTTGCAAGTGAGTCCCAGTCCAGTCCACTGTAGTTAGCCTCCCTGTCCCACTACAACAGACCATTTATCCTCTCTGTCCCAGTATAAACAGAATATTTATCCTCTGACCCACTATAACCAGTCAAATGTGATTTTCCATCCCAAACTAAGTATTTTACCCTCTCTGTCCCACTAAAACCAGTCTTTTTACCCTTTCTGTCTCATTGTAACCAGTCTATATATCCTTAGCAGTCCCAGTATAACCAGTCCATCACTGCCAGGCTCTCTGAAGTCACCAGTAGAATCAATAATGTGACAAATTAAACAACTCACCATTTAGGATCCAACACTATTTTACCTCTTAGCTTCAGGAATCATCGACCAACCAGCGTTGTAAAGGATTGTTTCTGAATAAATAACTAAAACTTTAAAATTACAAAAGCAAACAATAAAAAAAAAACTTGCTTCATGCACAGCTGGTCAACGTGCAGTGAAAACAGAAAACCCCAAAATAAGCCTCAGCTCACATTTCCTGGCAACACATCAATAAAAAGGTCTTGCATCAAGTAATCTGCCGCCCGGCTGCCAGGAACATCATCCTGCCAAGGTAATTTCTGCTGAGGGCCACATCCAGCCCAACAGCTGGGACATAATGAGGCTTTCAGGCTCTTGTTGTCCGCCCGTGTAGTGCCAGAGCCTGTCTGCTTCCACCACATGTTCCTTGTTTTCCCTCCAAACGTCGGTGCCAAAAGTGGGAGGATCCCCCGGACGGCGAGAAGCAGCTCGCTCCACAGTTGATTTGTGATTAGTCGGGTTCATTCCTTTGCTCGTGTCCCGTTTACAGGGCCCTGCCGCGTCGCTCGCTGCCATTTTAGGAGAAAATCAGTTTGACAGTCACCATCTGAATCACACATCTGAGTCCAGTCAGAAGCTCTCCGCTCTCAGGCCAAACTGTTGGTTCACGGGTCCAAGTCTTCAAGAAAGTCTGAGACTAAAAAAAGGGAAAATTTAGATTAAAAGGAAACGTACGTTCAAACTAGACCATAAAAACACAAGTTGCTGGTTTATTTTCCTTATTTTTTAGGTTGCCGTTGCAGAAATACCTCAAATGTTCTTCAAGTTGAAGATAACAGTTTGTTTTAGGTGTTTTCTCTCCTTTAATTGTTTTGCTTGACAGTGGGGAGTATTTTTATTGTTTCAAACATGAGGAACGCAGGCCACGACGTTATTTTTATTTATTTATTTTCCGGCAAAAGAGAAAACCACCACGGGCTCTCCTGTCACTGATCAATGCACATGAGGATGTCCTAACATCTGGCAAGCTACTGGATATCAGCTTCTATGGCAACATTGCATCGCCATCATCCTCCCGTCATTAGCTTTCACCATTGCTCCAGGGTTCATAACGTCGTTAGTCTACGCAGAGACGCAGTAAAGAGATGTGACATGACGTTCAGCTCCTTTTACTTGGCCGTGCAGCGCGCTCGTCCTCCTACATCTGCACCGGAGGAGATGATCAGAGCCAAGGCCTGATGACAACAGGGCTCACATTTCCTGCACTAAATGCCATTTAATTTGGAAAATGGGTAAAAAACACACACACACACACACACACACACACACACACACACACACACACACACACACACACACACACACACACACACACACACACACACACACCAGCAGGAAGTGCTTCCCAGCCTAGGTGCAATTCTGGGTGCTTGTGGAAAATTAGAAGTAATGGATTTGCCGTTGAGCCAGTTGGCCCACACAGGCTCCTGTACCCTCCCAGTCACCCCCATGCAGCCAGATATTAATTCATAATGTGTTTCACATAAATTCAAACTTGCAGCGTGTCTGCGCAGATTTAATCGAATGTGCAGTCAAAATGATTAGCTGCAATGACAGAAATTATGTAGTTGTAATTACAAACAGATGGAAGTCTTTATCTGCACTTAAGGCGACTGTGTGCATGGGAAATGCAGTGTGAACAGGAATAATTAAGAAGTTGGAGCCCCCCCAACCCTCCAATTATTTAAGTTCAGCTTAAATAATAACCAGAGGGTGATGTCATTTTGTTTTAAATTAGCTGTGCGGTGACTTTGACCTTCAAGCATCAAGGTTGAGCAGATACAGAGATTTAACAGAGACAAAACCCATTCAAAAAGAAATATATATACATTCAAAAGAGGTGAAATATGCATGCAAAAGAAATCTGTGCATTTATATCAGGAATCTGAGCGAATTTGATGCATCATGAAATGATCAAACAACTAAGTATGTTAATTGACAAAATCATTTCATCCCAACATTCCCAAAAGAAATTAACTCCATTTTTAAACAAACCACAACAGTTTTATGTTTTACATAATGTGTTTCTTCTTCTTCATATATTATTAAATTATTATTACTAATACTGTAGGTAGGAGACCCCCGGGGAGACCCAGGACACGTTGGAGAGACTATGTCTCTCGACTGGCCTGGGAACGCCTGGGGATCCCTCCGGATGAGCTGGAGGAGGTAGCTGGGGAGAGGGAAGTCTGGGCTTCTCTCCTTAGGCTGCTACCCCCGCGACCCGACCCGGATAAGCGGTAGAGAATGGATGGATGGATGGATACTAATACTGTCAACATCTGTATACCCCAATAATGGATGAATGAACAAATAAATAAATAGATTGGTAAATAAATATATATGGTCTTAATTAAAATTCATTAAAAAACATTCACCATCATCCTCTCTGACACTGACTCATATAGAACTATGTAACAGAATTATTTTTACCTAATATGATTCACATATTTGATGGTGATGAAATAATGTTAAGTATTAATGTTATTATTTGTTAATAATTAATCAGTTACTGTATAAAGTGTGTCGTGATATTTAGGACCTCTAGAGGCCGCTATCGGGCTTTAAACGTTTATAGTTTACCTAATGAGAGAATTATCACGTTTTCTTCTTTAAACTTTAACTGTGTCACACAGCAACAGAAATATGGTAATTTGATCTAAATTCTTGGTTGTGTGGTTGTGCATCTGTCAGCGCCTGCTTGTTAAGGTGGGATGAGCGGTCTTCTCTTCCCTCCTCAGAGGTCACCGCACGCTGCTGTGGCATGAAGCTGCTCCACCCTTCCTGCCTCCATCGGATGTGTCAGACTGACCGATGTCGCCCGCTGAAGTTGTCCAAAATGGCTGCAGTGGTAAAACTCTGTCTTCAGGTCGCCATTACCAAACAGCTTGTCTCGCCCTCCCCACCCCATCTGATTCAGCAAACCTGCAAGCACGCGCGTGTGTTATTAATGCTGCTGCATTTAATGCATGACATTTTTGCTGAAAGGAAAAAAAGAAGTTAAAAAAAAAAAACAGCTCCTCCTCCCTTCCTCCCCCATGCTTCCCCCATTGATTTTGGTGATACTTTCACGCGAATCTGCGCCAGAAGTGTCACTTAGATAAATCACTGTTAGGCCAAGCTGGCGTAGCTCCACGCTGGTGACAGAAGGAAGAATTCCACACGGATCAAATAAATACAGATGTGAAGTAATTAGTTGTATTCCCAAGGAGCCCTACTGCGGGCATGTTAAAGATGCTCGGGATCAGCTGCCTTCACCACGAGCAGCTTTTATCAATTTAAACAGGAAGAGGAACTACATGGGCCATGACCCATGTGGGATTTGATGAGTCAACAATGTGCAGGCGTAAAAATTAGACAAGGTGAGGAGTCTACCGGGCTCAAACAGGAGCTGAGCTGTGTGATTAGCATCAAACTGGCCCCTCGGAGGCAGTCGCCGCTGTATAAAAACATGACAATTATCAGTGCAACTGAGCATGTTCAGCAGATAAACACTGCTTTCCTGCTCCAACCTTCAGATGTATACAGCTGCTACCATAATACTGTCATTACCATGAATGCCACTTCCACGTAAGATTGAAACCTACCTTTTCTGCCCTCGCAATTACAGGCTCCTTCAGGAGGGGACGTATTTATGTGCAGCAGTTAGCAATGCATTGATTTAATATGTTTCTAATCAGGACATACAGCTCAGGGGCCTAAAATGGTAATTTTTCCCCCCGCTGCTTACGAAGTGGCCTTTGATTTTCTGTCATGGCAGTAATTACACTGTTTTGCCACTAGATAGACGGAGAGCTTTGTCTTGTCTAATTATGAGGTAATCATTGCTGTAGCGCCAGCGTGCCGTTCTCACCTTTTGTCAATTTTATTTTATTTTACAGCTTGTGTCTGATACCTTTCTTATTCACATGCAGGCGTGTGTGCGTGTGGTGTGTGTGTGTGTGCAGCAGTGATTGTAATTGTTGTGGTATGGGTGCTGTTAATTACTGGAATAAACCACTGAATCATGGCCAGGGCCCTTTGTGGCTGCAGAATGGTGGGCAGGAGAAGAGAGACAGAGGGCTGGAAAATTGTTTTCACCATCTGGGACCAGGGCAGAGAAGGGGAAGCTGAAAAGAGATAGAGGGAGAAGCGGCAGGCGAGAAGGCCCGATTGGTGGCCAGAGCCTAAGGGTCTGGGGGTCCATATGGAAGGCAACACTTTGCCTTGCGCTTTATTGCACACCTTGCTGTTTTAATCAATGGCAAGCCTGTTCACAGAGCCTGGAGCAGCGGCGCTTGTTTTTCATTGTCTCAATGCTACCTCCATTTTTCCTGCTCCACTACACCCTGACATTTCTCACCAAATCTCCAAAGAGCTGTACCCCACTTTCCAGCCTCCGTAGAAGCCAGGAGATAAGCCCCGCTGCAGCGATAAAAGAAAGCTTTAGCATGGAGCTAAATGCTTCCGTTTACTAATGATAATTTGATATCCTATTGGCTCCTTCCTGCGCTGTCCTTATTTCCCAGCAACGCGTGTGACAGCACGGATGCCTGCTGCGTTTGGAGTCGTTTCTTGAAATGGAGGACGCCATTCCATCTGAGGGGGATTCGGCGACAAAAGCCGTGTTAGCGTCGAGAGGCCGCGTGTGAGCAAAAACACTAAAAAAGTGGCAGATAGAGCCAGCAGTGGTCCAACTGCCTTGTAACCCCACCCTGGTTCAGGCAGTTCTGGTAATCACCCCCCTCGGTTTGAGCATTATGTGGAGGACTGAGGAACACTGCCCCAGCTATGTGGGAGGCTGACATTTGATTTTATGACAAGACTCGTGCAAGGACGTTGATATTTCATTAAATTAAACCCATTTTGTTAAGAACACACAGAGCAGCTGCAGCTACCTGTTTGAAATGGAGGCCTGCTGTTTTTACTAGCATCCGTGACGAGGAGGGGATGAGCTGCATGTCTCTGATCTGATGATACATGTAATAACAATAATAATTCCATTTAAAACATATTCTCTACAAACAGAGACTCCGGTCATTCAAGAGCAGGTTTGCCATTTCTATGAATAAATTTGATCCTGAGCTTATAAATTAAAGGAGCTCTATGTACGTTTGTGGCCAAGGCTGGTACTGCTGCAAACACAGCGTAGCTATTGTAAACCTGGTGTCCACCTCCCCACGAGCAGGATTAGGTTTGCCCCGCTTAGCTGTGTCCGAGCCCTTGCCTGTCCAGGAGAAAACTGCTAACTTGGTTTGTCTTCAGCTTCTTCTCCGCTGTCAGCCGTCTCCATCTTTGGTCTCTGACTGTGTCAGGACGTATTTGGGAATCATAGCGAGGCTCAGTGGTAACTGGCAACCTGGATGCCGACTTCGTGGTTGGGTTGGTGGGGGGGCACAACAGACCAAAACACAAAATGACAATGTCGGCATTATTTGTGGGCTGCCACTTTGCTTATGAAATGTGAAAATTCTGGATGAACGACTGTTGTCAGTCATGTTAACTTCAAATTAACACGATTCCTTATTGTCTGTTGACATATCAGGGCTATTTTAGGATTACTTGAGCTTAATTGCCTAAATTTAATCAACGTAGAGAGGGCTCAAAATACAACCTTGAGGAACCCCCCTGTTTAATTTCTTCTTTATTTTTAACTGCTTGTACTAATCTTTGGACCTGTTGTTCAAAATGAGCAAGAATCCAAACAAAATCTGTAAACGCCTTTAAAAGCATGAAGCTTCATATGAAATTGTTTTCTACAGTTGGCCTGAATCATCAAAAATAAATGTAATAATCATGAATGACTTTAACTGAAGGGTTATTCCTCTATTCTTTGTGCATATGTTCCCTTATATAAGCTGCTTTGGGCCTTTTATCAGAATATCAAGTGGTGAACTAATGGGACGGTGGGAGCGTGTTGTTGTGTCACCCCTGAGTCATCAAAGTGAGCACCCACACACTCACCCTTGAATTACAGCCTTTGCCATTTGCTGGCTTTGTGATTAAATTTAGCAAACTGCAGCCGATAGCCGAATTGTCCAGCCACTCTCAATTACCTTCCAGGGAGGGTACCTGAGAAAGCTTAACACGGCAATTAACAACTTAATTAAGTGCCACAGTCACTGTGGCACTTCTGGAGCTGTACAACAAGGGCCGTATTGATTGCAGGGGATTGCCAGTTGGTCCCCAATTGATTGCCTAATTGATTGGCTTGGATGGGCATTCCTCAATGACCTGAGGTAGGAGTTGACGTGCGGTTGTGTGTTGTCTCAGAGGAAGCAGCCGTCAAGCCACTGTGTGACACACTGATAATGACCTGCCAGACCGGCGCCATGGCCGCTCCCAATTCCCTCAAGTGTGACACGCATGTTCGGTGTCAATCACTCACTCACCATCTATATCTTTCACATATGGACACAAACACACAGACCAGAGGTCCCAAGACAATACTAAACATGTGCCTGCGTGTTTGGTACACGTGCGGCAGATTACTGCGCATACAGATACAGGGCTGGAGACGTTATTAGAGTTTCATACTCAAATCAGAGGTCTTTTTTTTTAAATGTATTATTCATTACTATAAAGGCTGGGGTGTGTATTGTGGTTTAGCCCCAGTTTCTAAATCTGAATTAGGTTTTAAGGTACTCAGACATTAAAATGGGAAAGTGAGCACTATGCAAGACACGGATGCACCCAAACAGACGCACACAAAACTACACACAGTGCTCCCCAGGGAGCAGTTAGGATGCAGGGCTGTATTTAGGGGGAGGCAAGTCATGGTGAGACGTCACATAAACTGTCATCTTATTGTGTCAGTGAAGTAATTCCCTTTTAAAGGTTTGACCCCTCACCCCAAGCAGCCCAGCTGATTGAGCGGCGCGTCGGAGGAGCTGTAAGGTGATAACAAATGACTCGGTTGTGAGGGGGGGGTTGCAACGCCACTTTCACCCTGGACCATTTACACCACTTCAGCAGGTGAGGACGTGTCCAAATCAATTACTAACAGCCGGCACGCTGCAGGTCAAGTGTTTGTTTTAGGATGAAAATTTAAAGTTTCTTTATATGTCTGTTGAACTCTCACTGTGGTGATCAAACTAAACTGTGTCCGAACATTAAACAACTCTCTTGAATTTTCCAGTTAAAATGTTCATTGAAACGAGTATAAAATTCGGACTTGGCAGTTTCTCATTTAAACACTAGGGGGCAGTATCACATATATGGATTTTCCGGGTAGCTCAGACGGTCTCTGTGTTATATACGTTCAGTCTGTATACTAATCGTGTGTGTGTGTGTGTGTGTGTGTGTGTGTGTGTGGTGTGTGTGTGTGTGTGTGTGTGTGTTTTGGACACGTCAGATTTCCTGACAGCCTCAGCTCTCCGTGCACCTACTATGGTTCTTAGGTGGTCAACGTATGACCTGTAATTACATTCCTACTTTACTCTCACTCTCTTGGTGGAGCAAGTTGGGCTCAGACACTTCAATTACCTCCCTTCAATACCTCCGTTGCGCACACACAAACACACACACTGAAACATCATAATGATCGTACAAGTTATGGACCAACACTAGAAAGAGTAAACTCTCCCCATGCAGAGGTATTTCAAAAAGAAAATTAATGTAAAAAAAAATTAATTAATAATCAAAAAAAAGCCTTTATGATTATATCCCTTCGCTGATAGGCTTGTAAATCCTTGTACACCCTTGAATGTGCAGATGTTTTGTTAGTTAAACAAGGATAAACCTGACTGAAGAAACGTAACAAGGCCACTGGCAATGCCAGACGAGTGTTTCAAACAGCATGAATCCATTTGCATTTAAACTTGTAAAATAGAGACGCGCAAAAGATCCATCTACTGGGCCATATTTGAAGCTGAGTCCAGGTCGCATATGTTTGCCCTTGTGTGGCTCCGTCACATTGTGGTGTAACGGAGCCTCAGCTGCTGGATTGTGGTTTTTAATGAAAATGTGGGGGGCCTCCACATCCAGGTAAGACCCTGGAGCTTGTATTTCCAGGCCTTTGTTATGTCCCACAATGGGGCAGCGTGGACACACGCAACACACGTGCAGATTTAACCAAATAATGATGCCTAAAGTAATGTCTGATAGCGTACACACGCATTTCCATGTGAAAAGGAAACTCTTCAACATCCAAGAACCTTATGTAGATGGTGGATATTCAACTCTAACATTGATTATAGCAACTTTCTGTATCGGATTATTGTAGTTAAATCTGTAAATACAAACAAGCTATTAGTTTTTAGACATAGATGTAAAATTCTATGGTGATCTTTTTATGTAAAATATAAAAATGAGTTAGTTTTTGGTATTCAGAATGCATTAAAAGTCAGGAATTTAATGACAATTGTGATAGTAACCAAAAAGTACTGACTTTCAGTCAGTCTCCTATAATCACTGATTCAATTTATTGTATTATGTTTAAATTTACAGTATTATTCAGGCATACTGCACATTTCATGCCTCAGCAATCACCCACATTTATTGTTACACTGCATTCCTTCAAATAGTTTTCAAAATCACAATATTGGGTTGAAATTGCCTCCTCAGCAGTTCTGCCGCCCCACACACAGCGACCGGACAACTGACTAAATGACCAGCAGAGGAAATCATTGGCGGTTTTAGCGATTGTGTGCTGGGTCTTACATTTTATGATTAATGATGCTCAAACCTGTACTCTTATTTCCGGCCAGCTGTTTATTGCACTGCTGGATGTAGAGAGAGTGCCTCAGTTCCACGGGCTCCACTGAAAGCACCAAAAATAACTTCTGTGACAAACCAAACTGCATTAATAGGTGCATTTTCCATCCTCTCCTCGGTATTTCAATACCATACAGATGACAGAATTCTTTCTCCTTCCCATTTTTATCATTACTTTCACTGTCAGGTCAGGCTCATACGCCACGAGAGCGCTGACCACGACGGGTTCTTGTCGGCTGCATCGGTTACAGAAAGAGAAGGCCGCCCAAACGCTCACTAAGTCTTTTACCTCATTCCTCATCCATTATTGACACGCAGTTGTCATTAGAAAAGGCAGCCAGACTTTCCGTTGATGTGTTTGATGAATATTTCAGCCGACAAACGGGCCACCCGACACTCAGCACCACACCGGTGTACGGTTACAGAAGTTACACATGCATACACAGGAGACCGTGTACCTACATGTGTATGAGCTAAAATAAATGTTTACCTCACTCTTACATACATTAACTCTCATCATCTTCTGTCTTAACTACAGCAGCGGTTAAAATATACAGTAAAAGGTCAATCAGCTGCAGCTTTAACACTCAGACTGAGTCCTAACTGAGAATACGTGCAGTGAAATATCGGAGTGGAGAACACAGAAGCCACTGCGCTTCAGTTGAAATGCCATTACCACTGAAGGTCAAAGGTCATAGGCACGTTCAGACTGTTCTCAGGTACTGTAAGCAGTTTTTTTTTAAATGCCTTGGGGATGTTCTTGCTGCTCTGCCGCATCACCCTCTAGGATAAACCTATTCAGCGCCAAGGTCAAAGGTCACTGGCTGCCGCCTGCAGTCCTGGAACCACCAGATTACCAAAGTTGCAGAAACAATACAATCACATCCTGTATTCAATAATGTTGCTTCACCGGAGGAGGAAAGAAGAGCCAACAGTGGACAGGTGCCTTGTTATTCATGTCAGGCTCAGCCCCGAACAATCCACACTCCATAAATTTTTCTATGGCCCCTCTATTAGCAGGTCAGGTAGACACCGATATTTCCTCTTTATTAGAAACTGCAGAAACAAGGTGTAGCAATAAAACAGACCTCAGCGGTTAATCAGAAATGCCTCAAAGAAAAGAGAAAGCGTGCTGTAAGCAGAGAAGCAGCCCCGCCGCCTACGTATGGGCGCAGTCGCTCATAACTCTCGACCGTGGCGACTCAAAAACTCTGTGCTTTTTCACAGGTCAACTCAAAGATGAACTTTAAAGGAAGGTGTAACAAATGATCACAACCTCTCAGGCAATTCATAACAGCTGAAGTGCCATAACCCACTACATATCCTGACCTCAATTTGGAGTCAGCGCTTTGAAGGCCCATCTGAGAGGAGATGGTATCGATCTGAGGAAGGAATCTGGCAGCAGCAATAAACAACAGGATTCAGACTTCAAGGATGAGGAGGCACATCTCTATTTTAGCCCAGGGGGGCTCACATCTGGAGACCTGAGTGGAGATTTGGACAGTGAGAAGGTCTCGCATCTTTCCTCTGTATTCTCCTCTTAATGTAACTAAAGCTTTCTAAACAGCGAGCTACCAAGTAACAGTCGATGTCTGTCTAAATGACCGGTGCTTAACCAGCAGATAAATAGTATTTCAAGAACTTCTATATCAGCACTACAGTGAAGAAGGATGGTGCGGACTTTGGATCCTTAATCATTAAACACAACAAGCAAGCCAATATATTGGACATGACATAATTAAATAATAATCATCAGAGGAAAAGAAAAGGGGGGATACATTTGATCACAAAACACACCAATAAATAAGAATTCATTAATACTCAGGCCATTGTTTGTTGCTGTCGTTACTGAATTTCCCAGTTGTTGAGGAGGTTAAATAAGTGTGCCTCATATATTTAGAGCCAACCTGAGCTCACGTTACTCTAAGCAGCTTGTCGATAGCAAGAGGAGAGAAGGTCTGATAAAATAGGTTTTAATTACCAGACAGTGAATGCTGGCCTTCTTTTCCATTTCCCTCTTGCAGCAAAGTCAGGAGTTTGATTTCTGATAATGTGGATTGCTGACTGGGCTTCATCCCATCTGCCCCTAAAGCAGAAGGGCCTAACGTGGAGTCCAGGGAGAATATGTTTGACAAAGTGCCATATAGATCCTCTGCTCTTCATCAGAGGGCAGTGCTGGTGAAGGCATTAATCAGTTCTGGTAGTCTGGCTTTTTGTTTCCCTTTTACTGTTTTCAAAGAATTAAGCAAAAAGAAATAAAAAGTATATAATATATATATATATATAAGATATAAAACAAAATGTGTTCAGTACAGGTCTGGGAGTTGCCATTCTAAAATCAATACAATTTATTTGAAGTCTAAATCACTTTAACTGTCATCTTTGTGACCATAATAACGTTTCTTTTTATAGTAATCAGATTTATTAGTCACCTGTTTCTACCTCTTTGCACTGACATAAGACACTGATAGAAAACTCAGTTATGATCTAAGAAATGTGAACGAAAACGTAAGTGTATAACGATTTTCTTTTTTCAAGAAAATGTTTTTAATCCCGATGAAATATAATAACGATGAAATCCTCTCGGGGAGCCTGAAACAAAAACCAAATATCCGAGGCTTTTGTTTTGAAATGCCAAAAGCGGATGTTGTTGTTGGAGCCGTTTCCTCTCAACCAGCTTCCTGACTGCTCTCCGATAATTCTCTGTAAAACTTAACTTCAGACGTTGGCCAAAAACATTGTTTGTGTTTATTGTTTGTTGTTTGCCCTTTAACGGTGTATGATGTAACGTCAATGTCGGTATTATCAATGTTCTTTAAATCTCGGCGTCACTTTAAACAATGTGTGGACTGAAAAAGGTGCTAGCATGTTTCGTTAGCAAAACAGTGCAGGAAATTAGCTCATTATCGTAGACAGGCAGGTTAATGCTATGAGGGTTACTTTTTCTTCATTGTGATCATAACCGAATGAAAAAACTGGGAAATGGACGCAGTGCCAATTGTGATTCGTATCAAAACGCCGGCAGGAGACATGGACTCGTCCGTCGACTGTCCATTTCTTCTGAACTTCAATGATTTGCTGGTGAGTCCCCAAATGCTACAAGGCTAAAGCTATATTTACCATCATATTTAACTTTGCTGGATGTTTTTGCAGATGAAATAGCCCTACAGGGAAACGTGTCTTAATCTGATATATGTTGAAAATAAAATGTCTCTGTAAAACTGCTAGAGACCACACAGTACTGTAATGGGAAAACTCAACCGTGATATTCAGATGTGATTGGAGTCAGTTATGTCTTATTGCCTATAAATCAGTGTATATTTGCAGAGGTAAACTTCTCCTCCAAAACTTTCAACCTTTTCAGGTTGCTATTCGAGATGTCATGCCTGAAGCCACTGTGACAGCCTTTGAGTGTAAGTTTGTGTCTGGAAATCATTTTGTTCGAGAAATTCCTGATATGTTTAAGTCGCTGCTTCAGTTTCAGAAGTCCCAATAGAATCTAGACATTCTGAAGGCGTTGTGAGGACATATCTGTTCAAAAGGAATGTAGTTTTAGTTAACAGCATCCAAATCAATGGTTTGACATTATTTCTGCTCCTTTTCTAGTGCAAAACACACTATGATCCTTTAAAAACATGGCCATTTAACCCTTAATATTTCTACTTTAATGTATAGACAATAATGGCAGTTGTAAAATACACACTGCAAAAAATGAAGGCAATTTATCATCAACGTGCAACTTCTAATCAGTTACACTAAAAAATTAGGACTGCAAATTATTGGACTCTGATGGCTGTCAGACTGTCCAGGAACTGACTGACGCCTTATGCAGTCCTGGGGGGCACATTTCTGATTGTCTTAAAGTAAATTCTCACACATTGTAGCAGCCTGTAATCTATTAATTCCTCTTTGATTTTGAGTATGGTTCTGAATCCAGTCCCCACTGGGTTAACAATTAGAGTTTCCACTGATCGTTCTTACATTATTTTGTTCTCATTGAACTACACTAAGTAATCAATAACACTATGTCAAACTTGATTTTTCATTTGGGGGCTGCAAGTTTGATTTACGTGTTACCTTTATTTTCTGAGCAGTGTAATAATTGCAACGTGTATAATTTATAGAAGCATTCACACCGTGGAAGGATCTTTTTGGTCACAGCTCAACATTAAAAAGAAAGCAAATCTGTCTGTATATTTACTACACTGCAAATATTAATCAGTGAGATACTATCATCTTAAAATTCAACTAACAGATTTGCCACTCTGAGCTGTTTCTTCTGAATGATTCAGATCATAATTTATTTCTTAGATGAAGATGAGGTGGGAGACAGAATCACTGTAAGAAGCGATGAAGAGCTCAAAGCCATGGTGTCCTATGTGAGTACATAAATGACTTCTGTGAGTTTTTCTTTCGCACAGCTGACAGTATTAAAACAGTATTGTCGTACGTGATGGAGCCCAAACCGCATTTCCTAACAAGGATGTAAGAAAAAAACACACACACTCAGAGGCACTCACACAGGCACGCACACACAAAGACACAATGACACAAAGCTCCCCCCTCCTACTGAAGTACGTTGTGATGTTCCACCATACTTACTGTTCATGCCAAGGACACTAAGAGTAATGGCCTGTAATGGGTTTCTCTATGAGGTACACTGAAAGCTAAATGAACTGTCAATTTTTATTATTTATTATTCAGTACTTAAAGTTTTGCCTCATTAAGGAGTGAGCCCCCCTGGGCTGCAAAATTGTTCAAAATCTACTTTCATCTGTGGATGTCTTTTACCCCCCATCAGCTCACAATGATGCTGTTAGAGCCATAGGCACAATTTACACTTCTTGTTTTTCTGTTTTTTTTTTTTTTTCATGGATTCACTTGCGGTTGCTTTTTAATCATTAAGTAGCGTTGGGCAGCGTGTGATTATGCAGGAAGAGACGGTTTTGTTCTGGAACAGGGATGAAGATGTGTTATTTTATAGCATCAGCAATCAGTGTTATGTCCTCAATAAGGAGTGGTCATTTTCCATTGAATATACACATTTGAAAACTGATCAACCCAGTTTTTATATGAGCACAGATGGAGCTATCTGCAAATCATTTGTGCACGGAGCAGGTCCAGCAGTGAACGCTTGGCTACTAGGGTGGTCAGCTGGGTGCCACCCTTCATTGATTTCACTTTTTGTAATCCAGAACACCCCTGGGTGGTAGAGCAGCAGCAGGGACGTCTCCCAGACGCTCAATACAACCAACCCTAGGACCTTTACTCCCCCCCCCCATACCTTGTCCTTTCTTCAGAGCCAAAGCCAAATGCCTCCATGCTCAGCTTCCTCTGCCAAGTCTTTGAGACCCTCCTTAGTTTGGAGATCCCAAGAGCCTTCAACCCACTTCCACTGGACAGTACTGTAATACTAAAAAAAATTAAATGGCATGTTAATATATTTGCTTTATTTATTTCTTAGTAATCCGTAATTTATTTCTGACCCTCCTGGGAGTTCAGGCTGCGGGTCACG